>NW_009622548.1:69123-72509 GCF_000690535.1 Cariama cristata
GAATATTTAAACTATTTCAAGGAAAAATTATAAATAAAACATCTGTAGGAAAAGGATTGACCGTGGTGACTCTTTCTGGTGAGTGATGCCAAATGTAATTTGAAAAGCTTGGATGCCAGGCCACTGCCAAACATGGCACTGATGTCAACGGTTCATCTCTGCTCTGTCAGGGAGGAAACAGCTTTAAAATCACAAAGAGGAGACACTCTCCATCCCAGGTGATCACCTAGACACAATTTATTGTATTTGTAAATGAATGAGTGCTTGTTACACGTTCTCAAATGTTTAAGACTGATGTTTTAATTCACTACTAGTAAATGATGGAAACTGAAACAAACTATTAAGAACAGAATACAGAAAAGCACAGACTAGAAACCCTAGGCTCTTTATCATTCAACGTCCGATCCATTCAGGGTACCTTCCGTTCAGGCTATCTGTTATTATGTAAACATATATCTCATTTATTAAAAAACATGCGATATTTTTCCATTTACAGAAACATATAATTTTTGAAAAGCAAAATAGAAAGCTTCTCTTCCCGAGGTGTTGAATACAAAGAGCGATGTTGAGAATAAGACCAGAGCAGATCAAAGCAGGGAGGACCATATCAGAGACTGCCAGCTTCAAATATTTTATGGAAAAAAAAAGGTAGTGTTAAAAGTTTTTCTGGAAGCAATTTACAAGTCTGAAACCAGTGTAGTCACCCAGTGCAAGTCCATAAAACCCTTACTATTACTTCACCTGTCAATTCCCAGCATCTACCCATTTGTCAGCCAAACCCAGAAGTGCTTAACACGAGCAAAATCATATCTTCTAGATCATGAAAATACTGCTGAGGCAGTGAAACATGTTGCATATGCCTTAGATAGAATACAGAAAGTGAAAAAATGTTTTATCTGTAATAAAGAGAAAAATTATTTGCACAAACTAACAATGGAATGCATTATGATGTGTGGAATTCACCACAGAACAGTACAAAACAATGCGCATGGTGTTATACCTACAGCCCATGAAGCGGTGATGCACATTAACTGGAAAAAAATGTGTGTTGTTATCGTCTCTCACAGCAAACTCTCACAGAACATGCACCACTGTCATTAAAATTACAGCAGTCCCCAGAGAAAGCTATATACATTGCGACTGTACACACATTAGGCTTAACAACCTATTTCCATTTGCAAGAGGAAGAAAAGAAAATACAAAAAGAAAATTATTTACACAAAATAAAATTACCTTAAAATTTAGGGAAGATATGCAAAACAAGCACATCAAGTACAAGGTGTTAGTAGGAAAAACCCACCTCTTTTCAAAAGGGATTAAAAAATACCATTGGAAAAGCACATACCGAAATGACTAACACTCTCTATAACCTTGAATTATCTTCCTTCCTTCTGACTGTACACAAATACTTGTCAAAGAAGGCCTCTCTCAAGGACACATTCAACGCTCTCGCACACTGTGATCACTTGTGTCGGATCACCTCATCGGCTGCTTCGTCACACAGAAGAACCTGAACAGACAAGTGTCCTTGGCAGGTTCTCAAACAGCAACACATCTCTCCTGACCAGGAAATGGGATCTTCTCAAATGCTAGGTGTGGAATAAGCCCCATATTGTGTCCGTGAACCTGATTATTCATAAACTGGTCCTTTAGCCTTATCTACATCTCCAAATATTTTATGCATAACATAAAGGCCTCTAAAACCAAGTAAAGGATAAAACAATCTGAGAAACTAATAGAACTGAAATGTTTCTACATCATATGAAGGAGGACTGCCTTTGAATACCCCTGCCAATACAGAATACTTAAAATAAAGAACTAGTTCATAATAGAACTGACAGGTCTCAAAATACAGTATCAAAATATAAGACTTGTGAAGCATGTGGGCTGGGATGTAACCCAACAAGAAATTCTGCCCACAGGAACTGAAAATAAATTTGGAGAAACTCTTAAAAAAATAGAATTCCATTAATTATTATATGCAGCATGTTGCTGTCTTCAGAATACTACAGTTAATTAACATATCTTTAAAGAAAAAAAGTGACTTAGGACAGGCAATTTACGGACATAATGCTGCCTACACAGGTATGTGTAACACACTGAGGAGATGGTTCAAAAAACTCGGTTGCTATAAACATACCCTTATTAAATTGCTTATAAGTATCTAATCTGATTATACCAACACAAAGTTGCAATTACAGGAGAGTAACGTCATCACCATGTTCACATTACTACTGGAGGGTATATTAGGTAACATGTGAAAAGACAAAAATACAGTCCCTCTCCTGGACTCCAGGTACATCTGATCCTCCAGCATGTTCCTCACCTCACGCGTACAAAAGATCCCACTAACCACAATGGGGCTGCAAGATGTGATCCAAACTAGGAACTTTCTGCCTTACTGAGTCAGTGCCCTAAATCCCTCATGATTGCTTTTTAAGCCACCTAAAAGTGTTTACAACAGCAAATAAACAGACTGCCATTTGTACATGTGTTGCATTCAGACATAGCTTTCATTGTATGCAATACCTTCAGGCAGAACACTGTAATAACTCATCTTTAAGGCCCAGAGAAGACAATTATAATGAAAAGCACAAGAGCATCCATACATTTTGAACAACCTCTGTCAGAGACACAAGACTACCTTCTTACCAGAAGCACTTTTAAAATTGCACCACTATTCTGAACTTTGCCTCTCATTGCATAGATATGCAGCAATACTGCGTCAGATTGTTACCAAATGCACCCTTAAAAATCTATATTATGCCTGGCATTAAGCCAATTTCAACCATAGTGCAGATTCAGAGATGGTCACCCAGAGTTTTCTCTGATCTAAAAATTACTAATCCGAATTGGTTTTTTCCCTAAATACAGAGAAATATAAAATATACAAAAAATTTTAAAAGGGCTCCTGTTTACAACACAGTTTCACACAGGTCATGATGCAATGTGCACTGTATGTGTACTGTAGTATATACAAAATATTACTGACTTACCCTCCTTCACTTTCTGCCTCCTCAGAGCTGGTAGTTTCTGTTGCACCAGAAGCCGTCTCAGCTTTTCTCCGCTTCGCTGCCCTGTGTGATGGGCTAACCCTCTGAACATCTCCCTTCCCTTGAAGCTCATTTCGAACAAGCTCTTCAAGCTTTGGAATAGCTTCTTTCAGAAATTTCACCTCTCTCTTCAGTTCGTCCACGCTTAGTAGCAAGCCATTCAATTTCTCCAGTATCTGCAGTTGCCTTCCATGTAAAACCATGACTGCTCCTTGCTCATTAGGAGCTTCGTTTCGCAAGGCCACAGAGCGAAGCCTGTTACCTACATCTAGGAACGCAGGTACATGCACCGCTGCACCCAGTTTTCGGATCTTACGGTACCAAATCAGCATT
>NW_009622548.1:72528-72916 GCF_000690535.1 Cariama cristata
GCCATTACGCCCAGTATTAGTCCTTTATTTTCGAAAGGAGACATTTCTGCGCTCTCCTAAAATTGTGAGACAACAATAACAGAGTTAAAGATGTTTTTCCTACTCTACCCAAACGACTTTGCTTTTAAGTCGCGCAGGTGTAAGGCTGGAACAACTGGCGTATGCTGCAGATACAAAGTTACAACTCCAGCAGCTTCTGCAATAAACGGCTACGTGCTGTGACAGCAAAACGGAGACGGTTCTCGGTTTGGGGGCGTTGGGGGGGGGCAGACACTTCTGCATCGGCAGGCGCGCAGGACCGCAGCCTTCACTTTTAACCTGCTCCGCATCTTGGGATTTGTTTGTTTGTTTGCTTTAACGCGAGAAACTCACATAAGCGGATTTTCCG
>NW_009622549.1:0-52467 GCF_000690535.1 Cariama cristata
TTAAGCAAAACTACAATATTATTTATCACGCTCCTCATCCTGCCTCGGCCTCGCAAGCAGCTCCTCAGCTATCCCCTCCTGCTCAGCCATCCCCTCCTGTGGAAACATTCACCTATGTAGTTTTTAAGAGGACAAAGTCTGTGAAGCAAAGCTTTATTTCAGCATTGGGTGCACGGGAGATCACCTCCGTGATCCTCCTGCATGCACACCGGTTGGTCTCACTTCCACATATTTATTTAGGACAGTTATTCATATTCATGCCATTTCTCAGAAGTCTTATACGTATTCAAATTATTTCCCCCAAGTTACTTACACCTATACCCTCCCACTTGCGTCTGCGCACTGTTCTCTAGGGGTCTTCTTTGGGGGTTGTGGGGTGAAGGCTCAAAGTCTTCCTCTCAGTTGAACTCCTTATTCCAGCGCCTGCGCTCTGTTGTTTTGGTTGTATTGCAAACCCAAGTTGACGGGTAATCCTCTCTTTGTTCCATAGAAGGGCAGGAAGGTGACAACCAGGTAGAGACTAATCATGGCTAAGATAAGTGGTGTCAGCCAAAACAACTCAACCCTATACCCGCATACACATTACCCTGTCTCCGTCCCCATACTTGGGTACCTGGAAACTTACATTCTTTTCGACCACCTGTTCTGGCTTAAGCAAAACCACAATAGCACTTCTCACAACTCCAATGAGGAATACAGCTCCGTCATCCTTGTTAACTCTCCTGCAAACAGTTGTAGGCTGCAATCAGACGCCCCTGACCACCTCTTGACCAGGCTGTAGGTGCAGAACTCCCTCAAGACCCATCTTTACAAATGCACATGTCTCTGGCTGTTGGCTGTTGCCACAACCTTCTGCTGGAGCAGGATCTCAACATCCCGCTTGAACAGGACGCTGGTATCCCAGGTACTGCCTCACCAGCCAAGGGGATGATCATTTCCCAGGACTGGCAGACCATGCTTTTCCCAGTGCAGCTAGCATGTGGTTTGCTTTCTTTGTGATAACAGAGCAACTATCCAGAAACATATCCAGCAGTAAGATCCGTCTCCTGGCCTTTGTTAAGGTCGCTGAAGGATGTTTTGTGATGAAGACAGAGATTTGGGCTTCCAATCTGCATTTGCATAGTCTAGATGCATAAAAAAAGCATTTATCTACGGCTCACATGTGAAGATCAGCAACAGACAACTTCAGGATAGGGAAAAAAAAAAAACCTTTTTAATAGACATGTCTAGTGTCTATCCCTTATTTCACACAAGTCACAAGATCTGCGATGAGGAATGGGTTACCAAGACTGGCAGTGAGGAGTCCAGGATTGCCTAGATCGAAAATTAGGAGATGGAGGAGGTGACACCTCACCCCATGCAGACTGTGGGTGATGGTCAGAGAAGAGCTTAAGAGTCTTTCTTCTCCCTGGCTTTTCTCCAACTCTGGCAGGCCGCTGAGGAACATGTCTCTCTCATCTCATCCACCTCTCCGCCCCGCCGTCTCCGTCTTGTCCCACTGCTTTCTCCTGGTTCTTCACCAGCAGGAAGAAATATTTCTGTTTGCCCTGCTGTGGACATTGTGGGTACTTCACTGCTGTCGCTGCAAGGCTGCTCTGGCAAGGTGCAGAAACTACTTCACTGACCTTCACAGGGCTAGGGCTACACAGGCCAGCCAAAAATAGATCCACGGTACCTTGTCAGAGCAGGCAGGACTTGGAAAAGCACCCGGTAAACACATTGTCGGTGCTGCAACCGGCACTGGCCGATCAGCGGAGCCGGGCTGTCAGCACAGAGAGGCCAAGCTGCCGGGCGGTGACACCGCCAGAACTGGGGATTTTGGAAGGGACAGAGCAGGAGCTGAAGTGAAAAATGAAGTAGGTGGTGTAAAACCTGGAAAGAAAATGAGACTGGGAAAAAAAGTCTGTCAGCCAAGTTCACAGTGTGGAAATAGAGTACCCTGTTCAACATAAAATCTGGTGGTCTAAGTTTCCCATTCGAAATTTTTTAATTTCAATACAAGTGATTTTGTGTTCAAACACAAAACAGAAGCCCTGCTGATTCAGTGCTCTGTCCTCAAACCATAGCGTCTGTTTCGTGGTAAGTCTCAGACTTCAGTACACTTCTGGCAGGTTATTTGCATTTTCACAATCAAAACTCTTAGAAAATTTATCAAATCTCTTTAAATATGCTGACATAATTGTACATTAGCAGGCAGAAAATCAGGGAGGAACATTTAAAGTCAGAATTCACTCATTTTGTTGTCTGTAGCTTCATACACAAACCCCATTATTTTGATACAAACTACTGAAGATGGAGTGCAAAATATGAAAGAAATGTAGTTTAAATTAGGTCAGCCAACTTTTGAAGCATTGGATGGGTTCACCTCTTGAACCAATTTCTAAGCCTATTCCTGATTCATGTAACTGGGATCATTTTCATTGACTGAGTGTATAATACCAGGAGCATTTTCTCTGCTGGCACTGAAATAACACTGGTTATTTTTTTTTTCCCAAGGGTTAAAATGATCTGGATCACTTCACTGATCCACATGGCACCATGGTTCTTAGACTGAGACCACTGTGGAGGACAGGACATTGTGACACAAGGCTGGAAGAGGAGATAACTTCTTAATGTGACTTTGATCCTACGGAAGATTTTGTGGAAATACATTCTTAGTAGCAGGAACATTTTACAGCATCTTCAAATTACATTTTGTTTTTTCTTTGTACTATTTTTCTCCATTAACTGAGTCAAGTGAGATCTCCACCGAGAATTTCATTAGCTCATAACTGCTCAAGTCCTATTACATCTCCTTAAACTGCTTTTGTTAACGTGTTTGGTCACTGAGCATGAAAAAGAATCTTGGTACCTTGCTCAGAATTCTCCCTGAACTCAGTGCAAATGTCACGGTCGAATACAGTGGTGTGCAAATGCAATTATAGCATCTTCCTAAGAATTTATTGGGGCATCTTTGGGAGACAGCATTGAAATGCTGTCTCATCACTTAAGTAACTTACAAAACTCATGGACCCATAAGAAATTTTTAATTCCCAGTTTTTAAAATTTACGACTCTGTTAGATGTTGCTTTTGTTCCCCAAAAGCTAGTACACTGAACCTCGCTGCCTCAAAAACTCTCGCTAAACACATTTAATGCTGCCTTGTTTTTCTGCTGTGGTCCAAGTAAATGGCACAGAATTACTGACAGAACTCTCTTTCAGGCCTAAAAAAATCCCTCTCAAGTCTGAACATGCGTTAGTTGCTGCTTTTCTAATAGAGATTTGGAGTGTAACAAACAAGAACATATTTTTAAAGATAAAAAAATCCATTTCCTGAATGACTCAAAGGATGACGTGCAGCTTCCCTTGACTTTGATAGCACACAACAGTCTCACTGAATCCTATATATTTTAGGTTTTCTTTAAAGAGCTTTATTCAGTTCCATAATACTCAAGTCCAGCCTCTAGCCATAGTTTCTCTCCCTCTAGTCTAAACAATGCAATCTCTAATGCTTTCAGTAACGGATTTTTTTAGCCAGTCCTATAATCCATATTATTTCCCAAAAGCACAATGAAAAAGTTTTTGTCACTTGGGTTCAATTGCTTTAAAAGGTAAATTCACAGCCTGGACAGGTTCTTCTGTGCTACTCTTTAGATCTGACTAAATGACCAAAACAGGTGGTTTGACTAAGCCAATTTCAGTATATTCAGTATATCCACTGCTTTCACAACAGAAAAATATAGAATTGCCATAAATAATTCTATGGTTGGACTTGATGATCTTAAAGGTCTTTTCCAACCTAAATGATTCTATGATAAAGTGTAATGTTACTAAAAAATGTACATATTTTATGATTTTCAAAACCATTCAAATATGTATATACCTCTGTGACAACATTACAACACTCA
Organism: Cariama cristata; assembly: GCF_000690535.1. NCBI lineage: Eukaryota > Metazoa > Chordata > Aves > Cariamiformes > Cariamidae > Cariama > Cariama cristata. The sequence continues at coordinate 3,888 of NW_009622549.1, forward strand.
AAAAGCCCAGAATAATAAATTTAGCGGCACTTTTAGAACATGGGAACTCTTCGGGTTATGTCTCCAGCAGTAACTCTACCTTCATCTTGCATTTCCCAGTGGTGAAATTCCACTGGTTACAGGGTGAATGAAAACCTCATGTTACAGTTAGTTGTTCCTCAGCTAGCCTTCATGAGCCAAAGTATGTGGCTGTTCAGTTTGCTCCCTAGTAAGGTGCTTAGATGAAGTAGAATTGGAGCTGTTGTAAAGGAGCTTAGACGCCTCATGAACACCCTCTTGGAAGGGGTTGAACTGCAGGTCTGTAGAGCACCAGGAATCTGTAGGACCAAAGCCACCGGGTCAGCTGCTCAAAAGTCTCTTGCCAAGCAACTTTCTGTTTTGGGAAGTTGGTATTACCAGCCTTAGGAGGTTCAGAGCATGGCCGTTGGGTCCTCTGGACATCCAGTGGATAGTTGTGCTGCGTGAAATGCGCTGTATTAATTCAGAAGAACCCACGGTGGAGCGGCTCCCTCTAGTTTCTCTGCTCTTGCAGGCAACTCCACCGCAGTTTAGGTAAGAGCATCCCCAGAACATCGCTTCTGTGCTATCCCCCTTCTCCCCTACCACTCCACACAAGCCACAGATACTCTTCTCTCCTTATTAGCACCCCACCCACCTGCCCCTAATCCAAGCACAGTTAACTTGAAAACAGATTAGAGCAAGCATTACTATGAGATCCAGGTACTAAAAAAATAACCAGGAGATGTGTTAGTTCAGCCCGGATCAACAGCCACAAAAACCTTAAGCATCCAGACGTTGATACTCGGGGGATACTCAAGCAGTCCAAATGACTTGCTGTCATCTCCAACGCAGTGACTTAGAGGACGCACTTGGTTCCTACACTCAAGCCAAAATGCACAACCCTGACTTCTTCCAATAAAAGATTCATGTAGGAGAAAATGGTGTTCTGTATTAGCCGTTGTATATCAGAGCGAGGGGTAGGGCTTTACTCTAGAGAGCTCGGGGGTAAAGGAGGACTTGAGGTGGCTACACCAGTGTGTAGTAATGCAAGGCTTTGTATGCATACGAAGAAAAATAGAGGAGCTCATGAGAGATGGATTCATATGATGAAGTACCAATGTTTTTGGGGTTATTCGATAGAGGTATGAGGAAGAAAGGCAAGACTGGGTGCTAGGGGTGTGTGTTGAGGGGAAAAAGGGAGATGCCACGGGGTAACAAAGTTGGAGAGTTCCCAGATAAGTTTTTGCTAATCACCAGAACAGTACTTTTTTCTAGAGACCTCTTCCTCTTCCCTTTGGAGGTGACCAAAAGGCTGTGAAAGTTGCTGGGGTGAGAAAGAGCGAGCAATTGATTAGCAGTCTGGGGAACAGGGCTCTGTAGAATTTAGAGCAGGTCCAGAGGAGGCCACGGAGATGATCCGAGGGCTGGAGCCCCTCTGCTGTGAGGACAGGCTGAGAGAGTTGGGGTTGTTCAGCCCGGAGAAGAGAAGGCTCCGGGCAGACCTTAGAGCAGCCTTCCAGTACCTAAAGGGGCCGACAAGAAAGCTGGGGAGGGACTTTTTACAGGAGCATGGGGTGGTAGGCAATGGCTTTAAACTGGAAGAGGGAAGATTTAGATGAGATGGGATGAAGAAATTCTTCCCGGTGAGGGCGGTGAGGCAGTGGCAGAGGTTGCCCAGAGAAGCTGTGGCTGCCCCATCCCTGGGAGTGTTCAAGGCCAGGTTGGATGGGGCTGTGAGCAGCCTGGTCTGGTGGGAGGTGTCCCTGCCCAGGGCAGGGGGTTGGAACTGGGTGGGCTTTAAGGTCCCTTCCAACCCAAACCATTCTGTGGTTCTAAGGACTGAGAAAGGTAAGTTTCTAAACAGAGGAAAGAGAGAGCCTGGAGTAAGTTTTGATGGGGAAGAGACTCTAAATGCTTATTTCCAGCTCTCGCAATTAGTAAACTCATCCAAACGTTATCTTTTACCAGTGCATCCTACAAACATCAGCAGTGTTTCAGTGGGTAATTAATTTACATCATGATTCAAACATTTCAGAATTTAAACATGGAAAGAATGGTAGCTCATTTCTCATTTGGGATACTGTTCTGGGTTGTCTGTGCATTCATGCAAATGCCACATTCATTTATAATAGAAGACAAAGACTAAAAAAATTAAACTTTTTCAATTATCATTGAGAAATCAATTCTGGAATAGACCAAAACTTGTGATAATTTAACAGTTTTAAGCATGAATAAATTCATTATTGATCCAGTAATATTCAAAACTGAGATAATTAAACCTGAACATCTGAAGTCTATTTCTTTCAGGAGAAAAAAACTGTGTTCAACCATACTCTAACTTCCAACCTAAAACTGATCCATACTGAATCAAATAATCATTTCCAAATACACATTATTGCATTATATGACATGAAGATCTGTGATCAGGGTTCATTACAATACATACATATTTCTATGTAGTGTTTTAAAAAGCAACAATTTGACAATAAATTACTACGATTTCAAATTCATAGGCCAGAAAGTAAGCAGGGAAACAAAGGGTTAATAGCAACAAAGATTAGCAAACAGCAGGCTATTGCAGCTATCACAAATCCCAGAGACTCAATATAACTGACAGTACTACATTGTGTAATAAAAGTGTGAAAGATCCACAAACTCTTTGTAATCAAATACACTGGTTTAGGTCTGTAAGTCAATCCATAAAAAACACTAACAAAGTAACAGGTTATTGCAATTGTTTTCTATAAAAGAAAGTTACAATTTATTTTAAAAAATACACCCAAAATAGAATTTACTGATTTAGCCAGGTTTCAAGACATTTACAGTGATTTTTTTTTTTATACAACCGCAAGACAACTACAGTGACATTGTAATGCTTACACTGAAACCGATGTACTAGCAAACCGCAAAGACTGAACAAAATGAACAGGCCGGTTTCAAAAGGAACAGACTGACTTTCACTGACACTGAAGATCACATAAAGAGAATAAACGTACGGACAGGTAAGTCTGTAACCGCAGAAGGTATTGCAATGAATGTACTTTTGAAAAAAGTTTAAAATATAACAATTATTTGTACCAGGAACTTTACCAGTATGAAACAAGCAACCTAAACCCATGTACAACATAAACTGTCATGAAAAATGTTTGAACTAGTAAGCTTATGATGTGTAACATTGCTCCCATCTTTCAATGACAGGATTCTAAAATGTATAAAATTGTTTTTCCTTTCATGTGATTTATATTAAAATGATTTTTCTTGGTCTTAACATTGAAAATTTTAAAGCTGTTGAAAGAGAACTTGTCCTTTCATTGGCAAAGAGACTTCTTATTTTTTGGCCTGTAAATGCCACAGTTTGGTTAAATCCTGATTGGGTATGAAGACTGTCAGACTGCTGAAGATCAAAAAGTTGAAAAATAAATTAAAGGTGAAAGGAAGAGGTCACAAAAATAATGAGAGAATTTAACACCCATGGTGGAGTGCACTTCAATATTCATGTTTTTGTTAGCTGATTAACAATGTTACTGAACAACATGAAAGAGATCAGTAATATTAGCCAGGCTTTCATTCAGTAGCAAAGAACATTCATTCACAAGACTATAAATGACAATAAATCACACAGTTGGTAATGTGGGATCATGGCATCATAAAAAATAGCTGTTACAAACACTAAGGGCCTGAGTTGAAGGTAATGTAATACGCTCCATTAACTGAGCAGCAGTTATCTTAAAAACCCAAAACAACAAAACCAGAACTTCACTGTTCAGCTTTTCCATGAGCCGTTGCATTCTTCTCAGATGACTGCAATGGTTAACATCCAGAAATAAGGAAAAAACACGTTCATCCCTGTATTAATTTACCTGTTTTAAAGCTCCCATTCCTGAGAAAACCCAGTTACGCCTCATTCCTATCAAAAGCATGAATTTATAGTTCACGAATGATGATGAATTATCTTGATGAGCAAAGCAAATAACACTGAAGCAACAACCTGCAGTACGGGATCCAGCTTCTAGATCATCATGAAGACAAGACAGATTATATGCCAGGCAGCATAGACCAGCTGCACCCTACCTTTAAATCAATACTGAACTGATGCTGAAAATTTATGACAAAAAAATCTAAGAAAACTTTTTTGGGGAAAAAAAAGTTACTTACCAGTAGCCAGAGCTCTTTGCAGTGCGTTGTGTGTATGCACATTTGCTCTAGAGAGGTCCAAACATCAGAGGTATCTGAGATCATAAAATAGGGGGTTTTTGGCCCTCACAATACTGTGGGTGTGTACTCGTATCTCTCCCTTTTCCTTGACTTCACAGCAAGCACAGAGTCATAACATTCTGTCAGCCACACCCAGCAAGGGTATATGGTTATCACACATATGGACAACACAGAAGTTGCTAGAATCTCTTTGAGATAAGCAACTTTTCTTTACGTGCATATCCATATAGATGGCCACACCACAGATAATTAAGTGTTCCAGCATTTGCAGAAAAAGGTGGCTTCTTGGTTCTTTGGTTGAAGATTTCTTGAACTAGTTGTCCAGTTTGCAAAGATATAAAGCAGAGATATTATTGAGCAAAGCCTGAAACGTGGTCTGAGAACTAATAGAGTACATCTGGATTACTGATGGTGACTCAACCATACTGCTCAAGAGAGGTAATACGCGCCGTTACCTAGTTTGAAGATGCTTATCCTGTTTTGATTTCTCAGCTGGTCAAGAAAACTAGATTAAAGATAATCTGAAAGTCTCTGTCCCATGCAAATAAGATGACAATATTCTCTTGCTACCCAACATGCGAAGGGAAATCTCAGACCTCAAAATACAGCATTTAAAGACAAAAACATGGGTGGCTGAATTTCCTGATTTGCTGATCTTGCAGAAATCCCAGATGAAGTCCAAGGGATTTGCCAGGAAAAGAACAGTAAAAGGTGTGGGAGGGGAAAAAGTCAGCCATCAGGATTTGGATCTTCTGCTGTCCAGCAGAGGTGATGGACACCAAAAAGAACAGCAAGGACATGTTTCGAACACCTGAATTTAAACAACCCGATGTGAAACATGACCAAGGTTCTTGTGCTTTTGAGTTAACACACCCTAAGAAAGTAGTCTTGGCCCAGCAGTCAGTGGTAATGGCAGTCCACACGTTACTGAAGTAGGCTAACTTGCATTCAAACAGACTAGGGCACAAAGAGGAAGCAGGAACAGAAATCCAGAGAAAATAAGGTTCTGAAGCCATCTCCTCCAAAACAGTGCTCTGACAAAGAAAGCAAGCAAGCAAGCAAGCAAGCAGGCAAAAAAGAAGCATGCCAACTATGGAAAGGTGGCAAATACCCATCAAGGACCACAAGAACCTTGCTAGGGCTTGCAGAGATGCGGTCAGGAAGGTCAAGGCTCTGCTAGAACTGAAATTGGCCAAAGATGTCAAGAACAAGAAGAAAAGGGTTCTTCAGATAGCAGTAAGCAGAAGCACGGGGAAGACACAGACCCACTGCCTAACAGGGCAGGGAAAGTACTCACTAATCATGCTGACAAGGCAGAAGTTCTCAGTATCTTCTTTGCCTCTGTCTTTACCAGCACAGCTGGACGGCAGAGCACAGGATCAAGCAGCTACAACGTGTGTGGTGACCCACCAGTAGTGGAGGAAGGGCTGGTCTGTAGCCTCTTGCAAGGGCTCGACCCACATAAATCCACAGGCCCAGAGGAAATCCACCCTAGGGTGTTAAGAGAAGTGGCTGATGTTGGTGCAAGCCCACCATCTATCATCTTTGAAAGGTCTTGGGAGATCTCGATATAAGAAAGACATTTTTTACGCTGAGAAGAATCAATCACTGCAATGACCTCCCCAGGGATGTGGCGGAGTCCCCATCACTGGAGGTTTTCAAGATGCGATTGGACGGGGTACTAGATAATCTCATCTAGGTTCCCTTTCCCATGGAAGGTTGGACTGGATCATCCTTCAAGGGCTCTTCAAACCTGGACTGCTCTCCGATAAAGATGGATGAGCTGAGGGATGCAATGGCTACGTGTGTAGAAACATCAGTGTTTTCTCAGCTGTTTCTGAAGCTGGATGGTACCATGCGAGAGTCTGCATCAGCTGAATCTTTTGGCCAGCTGTAAACAAAGAACTCCAAATCACACCTGAGGCTACAGAGTAAAAGATTTCTGCAAGGATGTGAGAGAGATTTGCATTTAGAAGGAAAACAAGCTTTTACTTCCATCTTACTGTTATCTGGGTTACGTGAATTTGGGGAATATTGGATTAAAACTCTTCCAAGAGTACTGGAATGCCTGGGAAACCACCTCCAAAATATTCAGGAGTAGCATGCTGTCAGCTTCCTTAGAAGGTCTAACACAGAGGCCTGTAAATCTCCCATGCCTGTTAGGGTGAGAAGTGGGTGAGGGATAGGACAGGGCTAGAAAGCAGGGTCAGAATTTCTAAGGAGAGCTGAACTGAAGAATGATAGATCTCCCATCTGCAACTTGGTCCTACAGAGAGCAAGATGGGCCTCTAACCCCTGGGGAGACAACAAGCACAGCATATTGGCAGCAACTGTCTTTCCTATTTCCATAAACCCTGCTGAGGAGATGCATACCTCCTGAGACGCAGAGGAGTGGTCCTCATACTGCTCTCCAGGAACGCAGATGAAGAGCTTAAATCCCCCGCCCTTTGAAAGGGAGAAACGTGGGAAGAGCTGAGCTGCCACGGCTAGCTCCAACACTGAAGGCCATCCTCCAGCAAGTGCCGAGGCAGAGCAGGGCGACGGCTCCAACCCATCAGGGCTCCTCAGCACTGAGTGCTTGGGTCTGTGGTATCGGGTATGACCGATCCTGTAGTACAGCCTCAGATTACAGAGCTTGGGTGGAGGAAGATCCAAGCAGCTCAGTTAGTGGAATTAAAAAGAACATAGAAATTCAGTGTCAGAGGCAGCTCTCTGATTCTTCTTGGCTGGTTGAGATCCTGGGGTGCTGAGAAAAGCTACACAACTCACCCAAGGTTCATCTAGTCATCTCTTGGTGTTAGGGTGGCCTTGGGGCTGCTACTGCAGAGTGGGCAGAGGCCCCCATTCAAGCTGATCTTTTGGCTAAGCAATTTCTGGTGCAACCATGTGCTTCTTGATTGGGTAAGGCTCTTCCTCACCCAACACTGCCAGAGAAAGAGAAGGTTCATGATGAATCGACCTCGGCCTTAATCCAAGGTTTAGATAATCCTAAATGCTAGCGTCAGAGGTAGACCACCACTTCTACTGGGATACTTCTCTCATGTTAAGCAACAGGTATTAAATGTGCTGGGGATATATAACTTCCTGTTGCAAAAGGAGGCAAGAAGCAACCATATGTCAGTGTTACTTGCCAGTGAGGCACATGCCTCAAGACAGAAAAACATTTAAACCCATCCTTAGATAGAGCTACAGAGTACGAGTCAGGCAACATATAGGAAGTATCTAGACCCGTTTCTAATAAGGAAAGGAAAAGCAGCAGAGACCATGCTCCCATAGGGAGGAGCACTAAATTTGAGTTTGTCAAATCCAAAAAATAATCATGAGAGACTGGTTGGAAAAGAGAACTACATAGCCAAAGGCTAACAGTAATAAAAAAATAAAGACATGAACAAAAGTTAAGAGGCATATAGAATGCCTTCATCATTGTGCACTGAGTATGAAAGAGGGAGGGGTAGTGTGAAAAAGCTTTCACTTCTGAGACCAGAAAAAACAGGACGCTGTCTTTGAATACCTGCAGTATACACTGCTCTGTCAGTTTTTCATAGTATAAAACAGTTGACGTCTACCAAGATGTAATACTACAACACAGTATTCCTCTGCATCCACACCAGTCACTGTGGACCCTTTGCTGCATCACTTTTGGTCAACTGTATCAACATATCATCAGAATATTCTAAAATGTGAACTTCTACTTTCCCTGCACTTGTACTGGTGTCCAGGGTTTCATTCAACAAGAAACAAATCTCTCTTCAAAACAACAGGAGAAACTAAGTTTGGTTGTAACGGTCTTGTTTCCATGGAAACACTGGCCTTTTCAGGATGTTTGATCATGTGTTTTCCATTTGATCAGTGAGAAAGAACTAGCAGCAAAACACCGAGAACACAACTCAGAGAGGAAAGTTAATTTATTTGTCCAAAACATCAAACTAAGTTGAGATACCTTAGTTCAGTCAAAGCTTCTTCAGTTTCTTCACAAGCCTGGACTTCATAAACAAATATTCCAAGTTCATCTATCTACAAAAATAGGATGGACAATTCTTGACTTTCTTCAGATATCAAGTTAATTTACAAGTCCTTGAAGATCAGATGAAAAACAGGAAGCGATGCTCTATTCCTTAAGACACTCCACCACGTTTCCCAAGTGTACTGGAAAGGAGGAATATTAGCCTTCTTTGGAAAGGTGCGTGGGAAGGCTTATTGCCATCTCTTGGAGACAGGGTATGCATTTACATTACCATGACTGCCATGGTACAGAATCCTTGACTGCTACTTTTATACGGCATGACCAATTATCTGAGAGTTGTAGTCCGCTGTCTCCATTCGCAGAATGTATGGGATGATGCTATCAATCTGAACGTTTCCAATTAGTCCTGCAAAGAATAACTCTTCAGTGATGGCAGCACTCATCAGCCTAAGAGCAGGCAATCGGAGAAGAAGTCTAGACAGTCTGGAAAACACGTTTGGTAAAAAGCGTTACTTGTGGTCACAGATTTTGGTGTTATTCACAATCATGTTATCAGTAAGAGAAGAGAAAAAAATTAACAAGGGAGAATACTGGTCAAAATTTGCTGTATCTAGTTCATAAAAGGCTTAAATATTTCAACCAGTAGAGTATTCAATTTATGTTCAGTCATGTCTTCAACAGTACAAAAAATGTGAATATGCCTGGCAATTACATGGACTGTACAATGCTTAGACTTACGACTAAATAAGGAAATATTTCAAGTAGGCACAACTCAAAATGAAAACATTAAAAATATTTATTTCCAATATTTCACTGTGGAAATAAATAATAAGTAGGTAAGTAACACTCATAATACGTATGAGTACTTGCATAATATTTGAAGTGCTCTAAAGGTAATTTCTTTAAGAAGGCAAGAAGAAAATGTACGTATTTATTACAAGAAATACTGCACAAATCAGTATCACTGATGTTCTGAAAACAGGATCAATCAAGTAAGCATCTAAGTTTACAGACCTGTAAGTATCATCGGGATATGCTTTCGTTACATAGTCTTGGAACTCCATGTAAGCCTTTTCTTGAAATTTCTCAATCTGTACCACGTTTTCTAGACCTGGGTGATCTGAAAAAACACACTCTACATTGTTATACCTGTTCTAGACATGATGCACTAAAATCCGTACACATTATCTAATTGTAAGCATACTGAAATCATTATTTCGTAGCTGTAGCAACTTCACAGTTTTAGTGGAGGACACTGCTTTAACTCCTTGTATTTCTTTTCCCTATGTTTAGGCTTTACTTAGTTTTTACTAAATACAACTAGACATTTTGAAGAGTTCAAATAAATGCAGTGCTTGCAATGTTTACATCAATCTTGATGCCACAGCTCTGTTCTTTGTGTAGCGGTAGAACAGCATTGTTTCAATACACTGGCATTTATTGGAATATTGTAGGCACAAATAGCATTTGGGTGGGAAGTGAAGGATAAAATTAAGATCAGTGGAAAAAGCAGAAGAAAAGGCTACGAACCATTTGTTTCCTAAAAGCTGCAGAAGATACGCAGCAGATCATTCTTTTTCAACTGTTTGGTGCAAAATTTTCAAATGTGCTAAACATAATTTTTAGCAGTGATTTAAACACTTGAAATCTAAGTCTTGCTAACATGAAAGACTATTAACCTAACTGCCAAGTCACTCTTGGAAATTATTATCCGGTAATTCTAAACACTTTATATGATCCGTAATTTTTATTATCCATCTATCTTAATGTAAATATTTTACTGTCACAGTAGCATGACAAATCATGTAGATTTTATTTTTCAGAAATGGGATCATAAATGAGCTGCCAAATAATGTCAGATAAAAGATTATTTCTAACAGTCACTCCTCCTCTCCAAATATATGGCCTTCTGTCCACAAAACCAGGAGGTTTTGGTCTAGCTCTGCAGATATCGAAGCTTTCAGAGTAATTTAGCAGTTACGTGATACACTGGATACCCTCAGCACATCATTTCACAGAGGAATATTTTGTCCTATATAGTAATTCAGTCACTCTGAAAGCATGATTTCAAATTTATGCAGAGGACAAGAGGTTAGTAAGTTTGAGGCGACACATTTTGAAGAGTTGTCGTGACATGCAATATGCATTGCTTCATGACGCTGCTTTTAAAGCAATGTCAGAAACACAGCTAGAAGTCAGCTGCCAAAAACAGTAGTTCAAAGATCGCTGCTAGCACCCTAGCAGCCATTTATAAAAATGCAAAGTCTTCTTGTGACAGTCAAACAGCTGGCTTGGCACAGAAGATTTTCGGTAATCTTCCAGTCTCCAGCTGTGGAAGACAGCAAATCAGCAGGGCCTGCTCAAGATGATGTTCTCACTTTAGGACTCTGCTGCATGGGCAGCGCAGCCCCATCCTGTAGCAAAGCAGTAAAATCCCTGAAATTGTAATTTCTGGCCTGCGAATCATTGCCAGAACATCCCTTCTGTTCAAGGTACTGTTCGTATACTTCTAAGCACACGAACATTTTGTTATACAGCTCAGAGGATCAAGAATATTGACAATACATTGCCATTAAAGCAGCTATGCATCATTAGGAATGTGATCCTGAAAGCACGTGAGCTGAAGACAGTTCATCTCAATCATGTGACTGGATATAGTCTGTTTCCCCAGGATATTTTTCCTTCTACCTTTTGTGTTGTCAAATCTAACTGGAAGGAAACAAATTAACTTCAAACTAACAAATAAGTAAATATTGCTTTGCAAGTCTAAGGTTCTTAGACACCAGAAAATATTTCTCTAAAAGGACTGATTTCTTCAGACAGGCCAACAGAGTCTGTCATAAATCCTAGTGGACATTATGCTAGAAAAGTGGGCTTGAGGTATTCTTCCATCATCTAGTTTCTTTCCTGGAGCAACCTGTACCAGTTCCGAGTATGGGAACGCCATGAAAGGACTCTTTTGGGGTAAGGAACACCTAAAGGAGAATTACATCTCCTGCAAGCATTAGTTACTAAAATTAAACAAGCAAACACTCTCCCACCCTCCACTTAAAGAAAGTCTCTGCCTCTTCTGAAATAATGCTAAGGCGGCCAGGTAACTCTTCAGTCATCAGCGGAAAAGAAAAATTGCAAACATTTTCAAGTGCTCTTAATATTGCAATTAAACTCACGGTGGCTACTGCTTATCAGAAAACTGAAATCGTTCCTGTGCTTCAGTGGACTGTAGAAGCAAACACATAAAACCACGCAAGATTCTCCTAGTCATAAGGACTGGCAGCAGGATTATGTTCTATAGCAAAAACACTCGGGATGTGATTTTCCTTAGTGATCCACAATAGAAGACTATCACTGGAATATCCTCTGGGAATTTATCGTCTTTCCTGGAGGGTTCTGACACTACTTATACTGCCTCTTATTTGCAACATCATCTTTCATCTCAGAAGTCTTCCATTAATGCAATATTTTAAAAAAAAATTTAAAAAGAAAGAAAAGCACTGGAAGACACGCAGGGTTTTGTTGTGCACTTGGACGAGGATACTCCTTGCAGATGCTACATATAGAAAAGATTGTGTAAATATGAGTGAAACTGCAAAGCAAAAACCTCGCAATCCTTTCCTCATCTCAACTGATTTTTCTATGAAAGGGTGAACTGCATCTAAACAGAAAAAGAAAGTTCTTCTCAGATCTAATAAATCTACAGAACTGAGCCGAACCAAATACCCGGTTCTCTTCCATATCCTACACTACTGACGGGGGGCAGGTCACTAAGATTCAGACAGCTTTTTAGAATTTGCTTTGATTTTTTCTGTGGGACATCAGCATCTAAAAAAGGCAGAACAACGAGGGTTAAGGAAACTGTTGATGCTTTTAAAACTTTCTAATGCAAAACGGAGTGATGGAAGATTTGCTTTCTCAATGTGACAGTGACAAATTCCTGGAGACACAGAAAGTACTTGAGGTTTATACATTTCTCTTTCTCAAAAGATTTGGTTTTGGTTTTATATTAAATCTCTAAATTCTGACAATGAATCTAAGACCTGCAGTACCCTGATAGAATATCTGAATGCCTTTAGTGAAAAGTTATTTCTACAATTTTCAAATAAAGAAAATTAATTTTGTAATTTTCTACAGTCCAGGCATGTGTGTCACATAATGTAACTGACCAGTCACTACCTGTCATAACCAGACGATGCTTCTTGCTCCATATTGTAGACTAATCTCCCACAAGGAAAAAATAATCATTATTTTATCTTCACTGTCTAATGCATGTCCATTAACGTTACTTGGAGTACCTTAGGCAAATACTGTTCAGAAGACAGAAATAATAATATAACGGAATGTTTGTGGCGTTCATTCACCAGAAAAGCCATATGTAATATTTATTTTCAAAATACCTATGTGAAGTGAGGTGATATGTTTCTGTACTTTTGCATGTGAGAACTGATGTCCAGAGAGATAGTCTTTCATACAATGAAAACCCAATTTCAATCCATCTCAGCTGGATGTGCAGGAGCAACACTTCTGAAAATTAAACTGCAGGTCCTCAGAAAAAGTACCCCAGAAAGGGGGCACAGAATTAAAAGCAATATATAAATAAATAATAATTAAAAAAAAAAAATCAATGGCAGAGACAAGAGTAAAACATAAGTCTCCAAAGCGGAATTCAACTATTAAAAGACTGACCCTCCTCTTCCCACAGTCCTCATGACACACCTTCCAAGATCCCACAACAAGTGAGGCAGTAATTCTACAGGTGATAGTAACTGCCTATAATGAAACAGGCAGAAGTTATATGGCAAAAACCAGCACAGATTAAAGTTTTACATTGGAATAGTTACATACCAGGACTGAAGAGGACGATTGCTTTCAAATACGCGTATTCATATCCATCCAGGCAGAGCTTAACCATGCTGTTACAGAACTCTTGCAATTTGAAGATATGCTCCATTACTAGCTTTCCTCTGTCTGTTGGCAGCTTATCTAAGTCAACACACACGTCAATATAAAACCCTCAAGTCAACACACATGCAAAAAATGTGGTCATACTGGATTTTTAAAAAGAATGATTTTATTAGATTCAAACAGTGGGAAATATACGCCATCTATAAACTCACATACTAGGTCTGAATAATCTTGACACCAACAATTATGGACTATAACAATCCTTTTTTTCCTCTCACGTTGTACAATTCGGTCTCTTCCTGCCACTAAAGCTTCCAGTAATCAGGGGTGGACTAGAGCTTGAAATGATCTAGGAAGGGAAAGACTACTTGTAAGTGAAGACACTGCTACTGCAGAGCTGGGCTCTACATCTAAGGGTCAGGTGCCATGAGGTAGGTTAACGCCCCGTTTCGTGGGTTATTTTAGTCAAACACCAAGCCACTGCTGAAAAAGAAGGTGTACTATACACCTAGGGGAATGTGGTCGGTGCAGAGCTGTTCCCCTTGGGTCAGCAACAGCTAAGTAGCCTGAAAATCCCCTTCCCTCCCCAATCCATCAAACTAGGGGTCCCTGGGCCCCCCAAACTTGTTATCTCTTGGAGATGCTGCAGCTGGCATACTGCATACTGGAAGACATTGGGTTATAGATTTCTGATTTGTCATTCAAACTGAATTCCCAAATTAAATGACAAAAAATATATTGGCAGTAATGATAAACCCATGATTAATTATGACAATATCCTTTTTCGTGAATATTCTTAAAAATTATATTGACCAAAGTGAGTTCCCAAATTCCATTTATATCCCTCCTAAAGACATTCACAGATTTGTTAGTATCTTTAGCTGATCCAGTACATTTAGTGGTTTAATTGATTTGCTTTAATTATAAACTATTATTATTTATAGCAGGACCTTGTGGATAGTTTTAAATCATGAAAACTTCTCAGAAATAATTCTTTAATTCTCTCATCATAAAAGGAGAGGAAAAATCCATAGTCTGGTGGGCTGTCTTTCTACAGCTTACCAATCTGGTTTTGCATAGCATTAACAACGGTGAATTTTCATACACACAACAGCAAAAAAAACCCAAAATCTAGTTAAACCTGAAAATGCTATGATTTTTGTATGTGCATCTACCTTATTAAAACTATGTTGAGTATGAACAGATGAAGACTATACTATTTTCGATTGGTTATCTTTTGGTGCTGACAACCTCGTCAGTGTTCATGAGCACACAAAGATTAGCTAAAAGCCTCCCCTACCACTCAAAAGAACATTTCCTTCACTGCAGAGTAAATGAAAGAGGCGGCCAACTGACTTCTCTTTCATTTGAACAAAAAATATGCAAAAGATGCAGGACGGAGGATTAATAAGGAACAAAGACTACTTGGTGAAGATCTGTTGAAGACTTGCATGGAGTCTAAAACTAGTATACAGAAGTCAACAAGCCAAGTTCTGTAAAGAAAACGTATCACCCAGTTGGCATTCGGCTGCTTTGTTTCACAGCTATGAACAGCAAGGGCAGGTGGGTCACTCTTTACTTGCCACCCTCGATACAGAGGAATCATATTCCCAATACACTTGTGTTCTTAACGTCGATGCTGCCTGAAGTACTCCTAATTTGGGCTAAGGATATTAACAGAACAGCAGAACACTATTAGACATTACATAGACACACAATAAAAACAACCCCAGGAAATGCTAACCTCTATTAGACAGATGGGTAATTTTATTTATTTATTTTATTTTGGGGGTAAGTATTAGCATAGCTGACTTTTGCAAAATCGCTACAAAATTCCATCTTGTGCACTGTATTTTCTAGTATTATTTTGTTTCAATACTAACCATGAAATTCTACAACAGTAAATTTTCATTAACAGCTGAAGGACAAGTAAAAAGCTTCTGCGCAATTCAAAACTTGAAACACATTAAGTAATTCCCCAAGTCTGGCAATGCGCACAGTATATGCCTTACCTTGCTGTAAACTGCCATGAAGGTGATTAACAAATGCAGTTAATATAGTTGCCACATTCATAACTTGCGAACACTGTGCAAGACCAAGCGTAAAAAGTTCGTTCCAGCAGGCTTTTACTAATGATATGCTGTTATCCTGTCTATTAAAAAAATACAATAATTCCACTTAATAAAAGCAGCCACTTGCATTCACAGAGGTTTTTTCATTTGAAGAACACTTCATAAAACATTCACCTAATTCAGCCATTGCAACCAGTACCAAAATGAAGCCCTGCATCAAAAATATTTTTGTTTGCATGCTAGGATTAAAATACCTGTTTTAGAGTGACTTTTGTGAAGGAGTAATTTTTTTTCAGTGATCTAAAAGGAGATACATTTCTGTCACAAAAGCAAGCTGAAGTTACAGTAAATGGCAACTATCTAGGTGTATTCCATCATGCTAATTTTCTTACGATTTACACTAATTTTTTAGTAACCTTTACATGCATGGACCAAAAAAGTTTGCATTGTTCCTGTATTGTGGATGTACAATAGACTCAAAGGTCTTTTTTTTTTTTTACTTGAAATCTGGCAGGCTGGTATAATTTTTTAATTAAAAATACATGTGAAATGGAACATGTGAGATCAAGTTCCTGAGCTTCCTGACTGCTATTTTCTGTATCCTCCTCATGTTTGGAATAAGGTTTGAAATCAGACTTCAAGGTATAAATAGAAGTCATGAGGATTTCTTTGCTGTAAGAAATAGTCCTTAAATTAAGTTTCATGTGCAGTCAATATTTTTTTTCAAATGCTGAAGCTTAAAATTAGGTATATCAATCCATATTCAGGCACTTCCGTATTAGTAACCCAATTCTCAGTTTCACCAAGCATCTCTAACTCGTAGAGCTTAACAAGAGCTCAGTACCTTAAAAAGGAAATCCTACCAGTGAGGAGTCAAATTCAGGTACCACGGTTCACTTCTTTGCTGTAAGAATTAGTCCTTAAATTAAGTTTCATATTTTTTGTCAAATGCTGAAGCTTAAAATTAGTTCTATCAATCCATATTCAGGCACTTCAGTATTAGTAACCTATTCTCAGTTTCACCAAGCATCTCTAACTCGTAGAGCTTAACAAGAGCTCAGTACCTTAAAAAGGAAATCCTACCAGTGAGGAGTCAAATTCAGGTACCACGGTTCACAGTTTTAGCCAGTAAATATAAATAATGGAAATTTCAAAGAAGCACAAGACCTTTCAAAGAAGAAAAGCATATTAAAGCTAGGATTTCAACTACAAAACCAGAATGGAATGGATTGTTGCAAGAACGTTGATGTAATCTTCAAGAGCATTTCTGATGATTTACTGCGAGACTAATATGCCATATGACAGATTAACGTAGACTTGTCCTGCACTGGATTACAGAGAGCTTACCTAGGGCAATATTTTTTACTGTGATCAAGTTCTTGTTATGGTAGACATGACACTGTACATGCAGCTTCTACACATACGTGTTACATCCCCATTCACCTCCTGTCAAAGGGACTATGCTGAGGAATAGTGAAAACAGGGCGTACCGCATCCTCAGCTAGTATGTGTGTAGATAAATGCATGATCTAGAGCACCTTTATGGCTGATCAAACTTAGACCAGAACCAGCTGATCAAACTTAAGCAGCCTCAAAAACCTAAGAGGCTGTAACCAGCTTGATGAAGGTTTCGGTAGGAATCTCTCTTGCCTACCCAGACCCTCGTGCAGGAGGATGAAGTAAGCAACGATTTGGCATCGTTAACTACATCAGTATGCCAAAGCCAACTACCTTGCCGCACTAAGGAAAGCATTGCCTGAGGAGGGAACCACCTGGACACAATTATCTGCCTTCCTTACCAAACCATTACTATGATTTTGTTTTGGCTCGTCAGCTCCTCTCGATTACTGGTACCATGAATTTCTCTTCATTTTAAAACTGAAATGAGTCATCATTCTAAAAGTCAAAATTATAGTACATAATATGCTCAAACTAAAAAAGCTGCATTAATTTCAAATAAATCTGCACTTGAAAAAAAGTTTTTTAAGCTCTTCAAAAGGAAAACTCTGTATTTATGTTAAATGGTGTTTAAATATACTGTTGCCTACAATCTTGACTGGAACTGTAAATGCTAGCACAGGTGAATATTAACACTATTAAGACAGCCTACTCCTTTTTTTTTTATTCAAACAGAAAAATATATTGGGAAGTAACATATTAAGGAAAAAAAACGCAATTTTTCTGTAAGCATTTCTTGTTAAATCTTTTGAGAGAGACGGGTCTTCTGTACAACATTTTATTTTAAAAAAGCAATTCCCGTTTGTTGTTATAACACTAATTCACAGTGTCTCTCTGTTACAAAAACCTTTTAGAAATTTATAATGATATAATGTACTATGTTAATTAGCTACGTATTTTGAAATTCTGCAGGGCAATAATTTCTACTAAAATAAAACATCATATTTACCTAATTTTTTACCCTTACTATTAACTTTAGAGAATTTTACTTTTTCCTTCTCCAAAACATAGGTTTCAATTACACACAATATAGTAGCCTTCCTTAAAGAATGCAGAATCATTTGGCTTAAACATCTGAGTGAACACAAATAGTAATCACAGATCATCCTGCTTTAAACAGCCTCCCTGGAAAAGGGGACAACCCCTCCCTTTAAAAAGGAATTCTCTTTCTGCTACAGTCATTCACTATTTTATACTGAATTAAAGCAAAACACTGTAGATGAGAACACACAAACGTGATTTATACTCCGTTTGTGTCAGAGCTGATACAGCATCTTTAATTTGTTTGATGTGTCTTCATAAAATTACTTCTGAAAATAACATAAATCACTTTTCCCCATGCTGCTTTGAGATGTTTTCCCATGATGGCTGGCAATGGACCACTACATTTAGCTTAAGAATTTTAAATGATACACTGAATTCTGCTGGAAAAGCAGGTTGTTGTACAAACTGTAACAAGAACAAGAAGAATTACCTTCTGGTTACAGCAATCGTTTGTTTTTGGAAACCCCCCTGAAATTAAACAGCTTCAACCTGAATGCTTGCTGAATCTAGTTAACCATTTTCTTCATATAGGTTATTAAAGGCAAAATTATTACTACTAATTCACCTATAAAGATAACAGTATTTGGGGATCCAGAGAGGAGCTTCTTTCTGGTGACTGCCTGATAAGCATAGTTTGGGATGTAGCTATTAAAAAAATGATAGGCAGGCCTATTTACTAAAAATTTATTAAAGAAGTAGCAGTGTGCAGGCATTTGATTGTTATAAATCTACTCCTTTTTTCTTCCAAACCCAACCAAAGTACCTGAATTGGACTGAAGTTAGGAGTAGTTTTGATTCAGAAAATTTACCTTCATGATGAAGATCTATAAAACAGTTTTAATAAGTAGATTTGTATTTTAAAATGTCCCTGAAGAAGACAGTGAAAATAAAAAATTAAAAAGTACATATTCACAACTTGAGTGAATAGAGTAACTGAACACTTACCCTAAAGCTTGGAAAGATGGAATGGAACGTGCCCAGTGCATGGACAAGAAAAGCAACCTGGAGGCAGACTCGCAGATATAGTGAACGTTGAGATAATCAGGCATAGGAGAAGGCATGGTGAGCTGGCAACCAAGAAAAAAAAAAGGGAAAAAAAAAGTGCAAGTCAGTTATTTTACTTTCTTAAAAAGAAAACCTGGTAATAAAAAGATCAGTCTTACAGTCTCTTTTAAGTGAAAAAGTAAAATTGTTTTCTAATCCTGAAATAAAAGGGAATGGCTGCCTTTTTCATTATTAGCCACACTGTTACAGCCTATAGCAACTACAAAGCAACAAAAAAGGCAAAAATTTTGAATCTTTATCTCAGATAAATATTCATGTCTGGGTCACCTGGAGATGGAAAATCCGAAATAAAACTCAAAAGTTGAGACATTCTCAAAGAATACAAGTTTTAGAAGAATCACTGTAGTTAGACTGAAGTTGCTTACATTTATATATAGATAAATACATGAACAAGACAAACACAGAGGCATCATTACTTTCTAAAGCTTTGCCCAAAGGAGTGGAATAAGTAGCCTGAAAAATTAGAGGAGTTACCACAATTCCTAGGGACACTCTGTGTGTGTGAATTTTGTTTCACAAAACATCTTTTCCTATACTTTGAATTAATATTTTACAAATAAATACATCAAAAATCTTTTGATGTGAGTAAAATACCTAATACACAGCTGCTCCCAAGTCATAAAACCACAATCAATATACATCAGAAAGGACCAGCTCTACCTTTCTCATTGTACACGACTAAAATCTGTGGCGTTACCTGCATATGTGAAGAAAGCGGGATTTGACCCCAAACTGCTAATTATAGTGTTGCAGTTTTATCTTCAGAAATTAATACTTCTTAATATAATGGTTTGGCTAAGGCAATTTAAAAAAAAAACCTGACATCAAATGAGAGATGTTCATTTGAGTGATCAAAACGTGTTGATGAGAGGGGCAAAGTTTAATAAAATGCCTGGTACTGAAGAAGTTTTCAGATGAGCAAACTTTTTGATTTGTCCATGAATAATAAGATGAAAACAATGGATAGAAGAATTTCTGCAGGCTGGTAAAATGAGAAATAAAGCCAGAAAGTGTATGGTTCAGTAACAAAGAAACCGTTTTCTCCCCTTAATGATTAAAGTAAATTAATCCCATACTGACAAATGCCTGTAAGAGTCTCAAAATCCAGTTGTGGATTGCATCAGATCCACCTGTTAACAAGTGGGAATGTGGATGCTGCGTGCAACACTTACCCATGTAAATCCTTCTGCATGGATGACCTAGTATTACTAAGGTAAGAAGCTATAAACTAAACAGTGCAGCTACACCACTGAAGAGAGCTGAATATTTTCTCAAACAAATAGTTAACCGGCGAACAAAAGCGCTGCATTCATCAGAAATGAATGCCAATACCTGAACAAAGAGTTGCTCTTCTAAGAAATTCAACGCAAGATTTAATCAGCTCATTATTTTGTATTACTACGTTAAAATGGTTACAAATAGTCGACGGTAAAAAAATATTAAGTACCCTGAATGCTACATGTGCCTCACTGAGTAGCGGCCCCTCTATTTCAACGATATTCATGCTTGTTTCTCCACCGATCAGCTGTACGTTGGCTTCAATGTTGTCGGAGTTCTGGCACGCCGCACTCTCGCCTGGATTTAATGCTTTTGCAAGAGTATCAAATGCCCTGGAAGATCATAACAAAACAAACAAACAAAAATCTCATTTTAGAAACTTTCAATTTAGGAGGAACCAGCACATGTCTGAAACCTGTGTTTAGATGTCTGTCTCAAAGAACCAGCTTTGGAAAATAAAAGTCAGTAGCCTGCTTTTCCCAATGCTCCATCAAACAAAATCCCTAAAAACTCCGAGTTACAGTGGCTGTGAAACAAAAATTAGCAGCAGATCCTGTTCACACTGGTTGCCAGCCGATTCACAGTTTTGACATATTGATTGTGCTGCTAAATCACAGTTTGCCTTTCAAGATCTCTTTAGTGATGTTTACCGAGAATGCTGGCAGGAGCGTTTTGAGGACATGATCATCAGACTGCTGTTAAAGCGACTTAATGCCCCTATAAATGTTACAGATTTTTGCTGCTATGAATAAGCTTTTTTTTTTTTTTTTTAACAAGTACTGAGTTGTGGTTATGTTATTCAACTTAATTTGAAAAGACTGTTTTGAAATATGTAAGAGAAAGCACTCTCATGCTTTCAGTACCATCCTTAGCACCCTTTGATGTGGGGCAGTGACTTGTCACACGCACAAACGTTACGGGGGAGATCTCAGGACAAGCACAGATACAATACTCATCATTTTGCTGCTTGATAACAAATTTGTTGTTTTCCTATTCACAAATACACCTGAGAACCACAACCGATGTATCTTCAATCAAAAATATACAGACTTGATGACTGCCTGCAGACAGATGACATATCCTGAGGGGGTATCGTTTGTATAGTGTTGCATGACAAACTTAGGGACTGAGGACTGAAAACTTCACAAAACCTGATTATCAGCTTGTATGTAAAGCTGATTCTCAATTTACAGAGACAGAATCTAAAATGACTGATTTAATGCCGAAGTCTAGAGTAGAACTTTGCCTGTTCTTTTCCCTAGCTGTCCAAACTCATTAACACCCTAAAAAAATCTACGTTTACTACGTTTGACATAACCATTTACAACCCAACGCAACAGCACAATAAAAGAGCTGCTGACCCTGCCCCAGGCTTGGGATGGTAAATGCACTGGTTTCTGGTCCGACACTGGCCTGTATAGCTTGAGCTGTATGCATGAGGGTGACGGAGGCACGCACAAGTGGACTACACAGATGTGGCTGGGCTGCTTTTTGTCTCCAGTATATGGAAAACAGGCACAAAGGGAATGCCTTCATGGGTAAGCTCTAGAAGGTATGTTATTGGACTCCTGCTAGGAGATCTGAGTTTCAGGCCCTGCGTGGCTCACTCGTGGCAGCCTTAGGCAAACCCAGCAGCTCAGTGACAGCTGCTTCTTAGGAAAAACAGAATGTCTGCAGGGCTCTTCATGTAGCGGAGACAGAAATGTAAGAGAGGAACAAGTTTTCTCAATTCCCCAACAGGTAAATGTCATATGCATCTGCCACGATCCTGTATTTATTCTAGTACAGGCTGAAGAGACCTTTTTAAATAGGGTGGGCAGGTACACTGGTTAACCATGTCTGCCCGTGATACTTTTGTTTCCAACTTATTCTTGAGTGCTTGCTTTCAAAGAAATCTTCTCCCTCCTATCTCATAAACCGGCAGCAGTAAAGCCAGCAGAAGTCAGCAGAAGCTTTGCTTCCTCACCGCTCAGCGTTGCGGGTCCTTTTCATGCACGAAGCCCCAACATGAGCAATGATTGCAAGGTAAAACACCAAGGAAAAGAGAACCTAGAACAAAGCATGCCTGGAAGCGACGAAAACCTAGCCCACGAGGTGAGTAAAAAAAGGCGTAATCAACGTTAAAATACGTGGTATTGACATCCTTTGCTAGAAACAACTTTGGTTCTCTTCTCATCGGGCACAGTCACTAACAGATATACAGGGCTGCTGATAAACTGTAAAAAATGGACATAGATAATGAAGCCATTAGAGGATGAGGTGTATAACATGACAGCATAAAAGCAGCAGAATGCTAGCAGCCCAGTTGTATGCTAAATTTGTGTCAGAAAAAGTGCAAGCTTAACTACGGTAGCTGCAAACAACGGAATATAATAAAATTCATGAAAAACACGGACGGATAAACTTGCTTCCTGAAATCCCTTAAACTCCTTTTCTTCAGTAAACATCTATGTCTGTGAGATATAGCTGGCATATGGTCTGGCAAGGAAATGGAAAGATTTAGATAAAAATTTTAGTTTCTGCTTGGGTACCAACCTCCCTTTCACAGGAGCATTTAACTTGAACCTCCCCCCCGGACATCTATCAGGTTACCCGGGCAAGAGTCTCACCGAGCCGAGCCTGCGCTCCTTCAGGCTCTCTGGCTGAGAGAATTTGATGACGCCTTTTCATGGATAGATTTTTAAAACTGAACAGAAACACTGAAGTTGGCAAAAGCAAGCATCTGAAAGTGCCAGGAAATAAAGAAATGAAAAATCACTACATTTTTTTTGAACAGCCATAGCAGTGAATGAAGTTTATCAGCACGTACAACAATACTATTTACACGGCACATGCTTATGTTCTTTACCTAGGAGGACACAGCAAAGGCCCAAATTGGCACCTACATAAAGTCACACTGACTTTCTAAGCAGCATATAAAGAAAAGAGCAGAAAAAAAGCGTTCTGCTTGCAATTATACAAAGCACTAGAGACCATAGAGGCAATCCTGTATTTCAGTTCATACAAACTACTTCACTCTATACTAATGTTTTTTTTTCCTTGATGGATTTACTCCACATATGCGTTTTCAAAACAGCACGTACAATGTAGATGGTGCGTAAAGGAATATTGCTGGGACAGCTGTCAGAAGCTTGCATGAGATGACAACCAAGGAAGAACACGATTGTTATTGACGGAATAACTAAGTATGTGCTACACAGAGTATCTCACACGTATGCTCAGTCAAAACCAGTGCAAGAGACAAGTTTGTAAAATATTCAATGAAAGTATTTGTATTGATGGTGAGAACTCTGTGACTTCTGTGTAGAAAGAAAATGCTTTTCAAGGTTTTAAGGCAATTAACAGTTACAGGCATTAAACTACTTACACAGATGAGACCTCTAAGAAACAGTTTTCCAGGATGACAGAAAGTACTAAGTCTATAGTACAAGATCAAGGCCAACCAAAAGGTAAAGAAATCAGCCGTAACATTTACACTGAAATTCATTTCAAGTACAAACAACTGAAAGTACTTATTTCTCAAACGGAACTTCCTTCTGATTTCACTTGGAAGAATCTTACAAGATTTATGTTCTACATAAGCTTAGGCTGTTATTATTACTATTTTTAATGCAGATAAATTTCTTACACTGCAGTGATTTAATTAATGGTCTGAATTGACAGAGATCTTTTCGAAAAGAACAATATTTTCAAGTTTAACATGCCTTACCTTGTAACATCACTACTAGCTTGTTCTTCTTGCTGGAGTTCAGATAATGAGGCATCTCCATTACTTAAACTCTCAATCATAGATAGCTCTGTACTGCTTTGTGACATGTCTTTGCATTTACTGAGATTTGCTAATGAAGTCACCACGTTTGCCAGTGTACTTAAATCTCCCTGACATGCTTCAACCTAAGGGAAAAGTAGAGCTTTTAATTCTCTCATATTGGCAGCAGATAACTTGCAAAAGAAGATTCTAACTTTTACATAAATGAAGAATTGAGCATGTGAATAGACCTGTAAGAAAATTATTGTTTTCATCATAACACAGCAATTAGACACTGCACTGCTTCTAAAATATGAAATATTTAGACATTTACTTTTACAAGTAATAGCTATCTATGTCTTTCAGAAAGAATGCTACAGAGGGTAAGCAAGTGCAGAAAGAGCATTTATCATCTCCACTCACTAGTCAGTCACTAGGACTGTAAGACTGCACCAGACTGTATTTTTAGCACCTTCCTTCCTTCCTCGTGTAAATGAGTCAGTAGTAATAGGGTAGGAGAATGTTTGAAAAGAAGGAATGGATAAAAAGTCACCTTTAAAAGCAAGCAGAAAAAGAATTCTGCTGCAGCCTTTCTGGTTTTTATGTCTGTATTTAACTGCAAGGGAACAAGGTGATTCAGTACTGACTGGCAATTCAGAGAAGCACTAGGACATGTTTCCCCACCCTGCCCCATAAAAAAAAATTTGTAAGGAAAGTGCATGATTACAGACAAGTATGCTGCCCCTAACACTAGCATGCTACATGTCATTTAGCTTGTGTTGTCATACTCTACAGCCAGAGCCAGAAAATGAAATGGAATAAACAACTTTTGATGGGGCCCTTTGCAGACAGAGTGAGGTAAAATGCATGAGAACACTATGAGGTAATTTAGTATCAGCTAGAAAAATACAAAAGCTTCCTACTGTGTATATATAGGGAAGTTACCACATGGCTTTAGTGGATCAGTAAGTGTAGCAAAATGGAAACAAAGGAAAACCAGCTCAGAAATAAGATTGTTGCTGAGATAGCTCGGATTAGATTTGCAAAAAAAAATTAGCAATTCAGGGGAAAAAAAAAAACCTAACAGTATTTATAAAATGCACTGTGATAAAGCCATCAGAGGTTTTGCAAACACCTGGCTTTATTGGTGCAAAAGAAATATCCAAGTGTCAGGATCACCCAATACACAGAAAAATAATGCAGCCCTTCAAGCTCTCTAAAAACATGGAGGAAAGCATTTACTTTGTAGAGTTTTTTAGCATTTTTACTAGGCAAAGCTAAAAGCATTCATTCTTGTGAAGAGAAGGCATTTGCAACACTGGCTAATATTGTAAAGGGAGTGTTTTAAAAATGAATTTAACAAAACAGAAGTAAAACAAACCAGAACACCCTTCCTTCCCTACATACACAATTACAGCAGTCAACTCGATATATCAGTCATATCATCATATACCTTATCTGGAGTCATCAGCACAGCAGGCTCACTTTTTATTGCAGACTGATGAATGTTAACAAACATTCCTGATTCCAGCAGACCTGTTGATCTGACACAAAACAGCACACGTTTTAATTTTCATTAATTTTTAAATTTTCTTGTTGCAGGAAACAGAGACAGCTGCTTCTGAGTGGAATTTACCTACCGTGCTGTTTCATTATCTGTTACAAAAGTTGGAGTTGCAGCTAATGGACTACGGAGATCTTTCCGAATGTAGATCTTTTCTGTAGAAGCTGCACAGTTTGAAGATTTTTCTCTTGACACTTCAATAGGTTTCCTCTCACACTGCACAGCTAACAAAACAATATACAACTATTAAGTCACATCCCAAATTACAGACTAAGAAATAATCCTTTTTTTTCTTCTCTTTCTTTAATCTGCAATTTTAATAATGATTCTGAAAAAAAAAATAAAAATCCCATAACCAATAAGCTAACAACTTGGGTAAAAAACAACACACTGATTTGGTTTGTTCTTAATGAAATGATGTAGCAGTCAAAGTTTGAGACCAAACATAGAGACACTGCATTTTTCAAGTTACAATTAAGGGAGAAATCCCCTTATACTTTATTTTTAATTTGGACCTTTAAGTGGAGGCTTACGGCTTCTCCTTCTCTCCCTTTCACTACCCCACACTCTCAGTTCATTCAGAAAGGACCCATGGTACCCTTCTCCGTGGATTGAGGGGCTGGGTTGAACCCACATAACTTGCTGCACTTAAAGAAGCTCCTCAGGTTAGGACTTCGGACAATACAGTGGGAAAAGGATGTTCACAAACTTCAGTTCAGACCATTTACGATCTGGGCGACATCCCGACCCACAACCACCGACTTCAGAGAAGAAGCAGATTTTTAATTTTAATAGCTCAGTGTAACTGAGTGGACTGAATCTGGGCTTTAGCCTACAGACACATCATCTTCCCTTGAATGGTTAGAGAACATTAAAATGAAACTTCAGTATTATACCCTATGGGGAACTCTCTAGCTCTACGGAATAAAGCCAAAAGAAACCAGTTTACAGTTTGATTTTAAAAGTTTAAAAGGAAAATTTAATTTCTGGAAAAGCAACATAACATTGTTACTGTAAAACTTAATTAATAAAAGGTATTTACAAAGTACAAATGTTTTTAACATATGCAGTAAGTTGTTCTTCCACAATTTTAAAGTGGTGAAAGTCATTTTATAGATTGGAATAAGATCCTGAGAGTCACAAACCAGGCCTATACATAATTTAAAATATGCATCAGTTCACCAGCCTGATAAGCACCGGCTACTGGCTAGCAGAGCCTCTTTACTGTTGTACTGCACAAAGAAACTGTTTAAACCTACAAAGAAAATCCTGAATGTTCATTATTTTAAAACACAAAGGTAAACAGGAAAAAACCTGTTTTTTTTCTTCAATTACACAGTTTTGGAAAATGCGTAGCTAAACAGAAAAATTAAAAAGCTTTCAAGTTAGTAGCAGACTGTGATGCTATTTGAATTTTTACATTGGTAAGTATCATAAACCCAAATGTCATAATATCATCAAGTACGGACAATGCCATTAAAGTTAGTCCGTAAGCCACAAATGGTGCTTTGGAAGGGTGGGAGGTGGAGGCAAAAGTCTTTTACCTTCCTTTGCTAACCCTGTGCTTGCTAGCTGGATCCGAGTTTGCTGAGAAAGGGCTTCTTCAAGGGACGAATAACCCCATGGAGGGAGCTCCAGCACAAGACGGTGCCGAGTTGTCTTTCCTCTCCCTACTCCACTGAGGAATGAGACTTCTTACCCCAAAACAATCCTATCCTCCGCTCGGTATTCCACCACCACCCAGAGATCCTCCTCCTGCCTTCTGACCCTCAACCCCAGCGCTTTTTTTCCACTTAAAAAGTCTTCTGTGGAGGGACAAAGTACCGCCAAGTTGAACTAGAAGGTAAAGGGGTAAAGATCCACTTTCACCACTCCAGCCTTTCCTCCCTTTCTGATTTCATTCCCTCTGTGCTGGAAAAGTGTTACTGGTTTCTGCTGACAGAAGCAGGGCTGTAAGGAGGGGCACGTCCACAGAGGTTCAAGAGGGTCAGCAAAACAGAGCTGGATGGCAGAGAGCGAGGACAAGACTAACACTGCGCGTATAGCAACAGCGTGGCAGAACTGGGGCTGAAGAATTCGTGTATTCCTTGATTTTCTGCACATTTAGTATTCTGATAGCGCTGTGGTATTGCAATATCACTACATCCAATGTACGGAAATCTAAAAAGGAACTTGAAAGCCGCAGGAATCGGTAAGAACTGAACACAGGGCACTACGGATCTCTGCCTTGTGAATAACTGTCTCTGCAAAGCTTTGCCAAAAGTGCACAGCAATTGCCAGTAATCTTAGCTGTGGAAAAAGCAACAAGAAGGTAGAAGGATTCAAAACGTTCAGTAGCTGAATTTACACATAGAAAAATTGAACTGCACATATAAAAACCAAAGATAGAGACATGCTTGACATTAGCCATCTAGGAACACAATTCGTTCACTTTTACCACATGCAATGTGCTTATGAAGTTGGTCAAGCAATAGGTATGCTTGAAAACGTTTCAGACTTCTGATACACCAAATTTGTACAATTCCTTAAAGGAAAAAGACACAACAATTTAAGAATATAAAATCAAGATAACAATTTGTGTTAATACAAAGCATCTCTTTCGTAACACAAACTTTAACATAGCTGCCAGCTAAAATAATTTACACTTATTCAGACTTACAATCTTGTTTCATCCCAAACGCGATGCATCTCTGCAGCCTACAGTACTGACATCGATTCCGGTGGTGTTTGTTAATGACACAGTCTTTTGTTCCCCGGCACGAATAAACTAAATTCTTCCGTATACTCCTTTTAAAGAATCCTTTGCACCCCTCACAAGTTACTGCTCCATAGTGACGCCCTAGTTACAGAACAACATAAATCACGACAGTAATTTTGCACTGTAATATTATTTTATTTAGAGTTTATATTTATCAAAACCAAAGTATTTGCTATTTTACCCAGAAAAAGAACACTTTTTTGCCCTGTGGGTTACAGATCTTAAAATATATCGTGGCTATACAACATAAAAAAGCAAGTGAACCATTCTTCTAGTTCAAAGCACTTAAATGGGACAGAAATAGACAACTTGCTTATTAAATTCTTGCTGAATCTGTTGACAGCTGTGTTAAAAAAAGCTAAAAAACCAGGTTAGCAAGAACATAGAAGAAACTCCTTTAATTTATACATTCTTTAGCAATTTTTTTTAAATGTCCCTACAGTCAAGCCCTGTTATTGCTCATTACAAATTCAGCTGTTGAAATCGTATGCATTAACTCTAATGGAACCATGGAAAGCACAAGCATGGCCTTTGACAGCAGTAGGGAATCACTTCAAAGCTTTACTTTCACCTTTCATTTTCCTAACAGGGTAACGGTACATCCTTGGTTCCTTCAGTAAAACTTCAATGAAAGAATACTCTAAAATAGCTAAATACGTTGTTTTTTTTTTAAAAAAAATCAGTTCTTCTGTGAATTTTCTAATATATAATACTAACATCTAAAAATTACTAGGATATACTACACAAAAAAGTCAAGTTTAAGAATTATCTTTCAGAAGTAAATTGGTTTGATTCTGCTATAGCACAAAATACAAATATTACTAAAACATACTGGTTTTAATTAAGGGAGTCTTGGCAATTCCAACCATTCTAATTCTATGATCCTGAAGCAAAAAAAAATAAAAAATTCTAAAACCTAAGATCACTGACAAACACTCAAAATACATACTGCAGAGGCACTAAGGCTGCTCTTTGAACTAAGTAGGGCACATTACAGAAATAAATCTGAAATATGAACTAATTTTTGGGAAAATGCGTTTTTAGATTCTTTCCTCACTCCTCACAAACTCTTTTTTAGATACATCAGTCTTGTCTGCCTGAAGCGTCTAGAAATTCTGATAGGTTTTCCAGATTCCTTTATCACAACCACATTACCACATTATTTAAATGTGAAATTTTTAGAGCATCATATATATGAAAGGAGTATGACTAAGTGAAACATTTTAACAGCAGCTGGACTGTGAATACTTAACATCCATCCTGCAAGGCTGCTTCTTCACCTGCTCTTCTGATGTAGCTTCCTGGGACTCCAGCTTGGAGGTGTCTGCAAAGCAGTTTGCAGGATGGACACTGCTGCTCACACGGGAAGCTCCCCAGAACCTGCAAAAGAGGTCATTCGCCCCAATTCCACTGCCACTGCTCGAGATCCCTGGGCCAGGAGAGGAGGAATACCTCCTGGGATCTCCAACCCTGTGCTGGGAAGCCAGAGGAGTCTTGCCCCTTGGAGCACACCAACCTGATCTCTGCTGTATCTTTGTTTGGCAGAAATTTCCTTTGAGATGGGTGAAGTCTGACGTGTATCTAGAGCTCCAGGAACTAGATTTTTAATGCTAAACTTTGCCATAGTAGAAAAATTGTAATTGGTTTTATTGTCTAGGAAGTTTGCTCCCCATCCTACCACCTCCCATGATGATATCCTAACATTAACTACTTCCTCCCCCGGCCCCCTCATTTTATACACTTTATTCCCATCACTTCCCAAAAGGAGCATTTAACTGCAACTATCATGTTTTGATATTACTGGAGGTCCATCCTACAGACTTCACTCACAAACCATAAGAATCTTCTAAGGAAGCAACCATTCCCCTACTTAGACTTATTTTAGCTAAGTCAGTGAAGAGCAAAGTTAAATGGGTCATCTCTCTTACGCCCCACTATCTTCTGTAACAAAGAAACTGCAAAGAAAAAGGAGCTTTCAGCTAAACCATGCTGAGGAACAGCCCTTGTAATTCTCTCTGTATTTTTTTAAATACAAAAGAGATCCTCTCAGTAATTCCAAGCCTGACAGATCTGGAACACCTGATGGCAGGCACACATGCAAGGGGAATGTGGGAGACACAGTTCTCCAGTGCAGTGCTCCCATTAATATCATTAAACATTTTTCTTTTCTTACCTTAGCACTCTACTTTGGCAACATATGAACATACAGTTCTTAAGCTTATTTTTTACTGGAACCATAATGTGTTTTTACTATTTTAATAATGGTTCTTCAAATAACCAACTGTGCTGCATCAATCTCATATTAGCATTTTTTTCATATACTTGAAAGTCTTTCTTGCCTACAGGTTTCACGTTTAAAATAGTGAACAGGTTTCTCATATATTTTAAGAGAACCTGTCAACAATAACAAAGCTCACCACATGACCTTATTTTAAGGAAGAAAAAAACTCTCAACATTGTTGCTTAAGTAATTTTATCAGCCAAATTTTCATAATAAAAAACAAAATGCATCAGCCTAAGAAAAAAAGGCAAAAACTGTCTGGTAGAAAACATTAAATTTATGATGTAAACCAACAATAAATCCTGCCCATGGACACCAGAGTACCATTTAGTGTAATTCTCCACTGAAAGAGTAGCGTATCCTTTCTGTTTGTGCATGGAGAGAGAGAGAGAGAGATGTATATGCACACAAACTGTTAAATAGCTTCAAAAGAATTTTAACCTGCTTTTATAAAATTGTACCAACTTAAAAAAAAAAAAAAAAAAGAAAGAAAAAAGGAAATACCTGATGCCTTGTCTCCACATACAACACACAGATCAAACACTTTATTTAGGCCCTGTTCATTGGGGGAGTTGTCTGTTAAAATCTGGAAAAAAGTGTGAAAGAATTTAATTTTTCTTTTTCTTACCATCAAGAAAGATTAAAATATATTTCATGCTTGCAGTTTTTCTCTAAGAGAGGGGACCAAATCTACAAAGAATAAGGTTTTCTTGACTACATTTTACAGTCTTCATAGACACAAAGGAGCTACCTGCTGTGCCACCGTGCTCCTTTTCAGGATGGAACAAAAGTTTCACTTGTAATACTCCTGAAAAGAATTCAAGACTTCATTTATCTAAATACTACTTCTGCAAAAGGGACTGACGTTTCGCAAAACATTTAGCACCTGCACACTCTTACCTTTTGCTCACTTTTGTATTTATATCCTAATGACTTGTTCATAGTACAAAAGAGACTGAAGCACTGAACAGATGGAACAGAAAAATCCTGCATCTACATTCAGGTTTATTAACTCCTTTTTTAGAACACTCAAACGGTGGAGCAACAGAAAATGTACCCTGGACACTACCATTAACCATCGAGTGGTACACAGTTTGGTTTGACATTGTTACAGTATTCTTGTCTTGTCTCATTCACTTATCTCTGGTACCTGTAAAGCTTCGTTAAGCACATCATAGTAGAACCCCAGCACTACCGGGTAGGTGCTATAGCCTTCCATTTGCTCTTTAAAAAATCTATCCCACTGCGACACAAAGCAAGCACAGCAAAAAAGCCATTTAAA
This sequence comes from Cariama cristata, assembly GCF_000690535.1. NCBI lineage: Eukaryota > Metazoa > Chordata > Aves > Cariamiformes > Cariamidae > Cariama > Cariama cristata. The sequence continues at coordinate 35,519 of NW_009622549.1, forward strand.
AAAGGAACACGCATATCACGAGTAACAACCAAACATCATCTTGACAATTATGTAAAGCAGAAAAGAGAAAATTATTCTTCCCATTAAAAAGAAATTATAGAAGTTCTAAGAGTTTTTAGCTTCTAACAGGAAGTCAGACTCTCTCATTCTTGCTTTGCATATTCAAAACAGGACCTCTGATAAAAAGAAAGATAACTTACTGCAAGTACCCTGTCTTCTACAGAGAAAATTAAGACATCACTTTTTCTAGAATGTTTGGAAGACAGTATAGACGACATATACGGGAACGTTTAACAAGCATACTTCTTTCTAGTTAGCCTTTGTTAACAATACCATCTCAGAGATTCATCGATTAAGTTTTCTTTTAATATAATGTCTTTGTAAGAAAAAGAATAGTGATGAGTTTAAAGAATATTCACTTTTCATTCCTTCCTAATTTCCATTATTAACATTATGTATTTTCATGATATTATATCAAATATATATAAACAAATTCTAAGTCCTTCCATAAATGAAACCTGCTCTGAAATGGGAAGTTCCACATAAGGAAGGACTACAGGATTGGGTCCATGAGGAGATAAAAATCCCAGACTCAGAGAACTCATCAACTGACCTTGAATGTGAAGAATAAAAATTGATTGTTAAGACAAAGAAGAGCCACTGAAGGGAAAACAGATGATGGGAGAAAGGGCCTTGCCAAATGAGTCAATGTAAAGATAAGATGCGATAAAGGAGAGGTTTTTTGCAGAGCAAATGAATGGGCATTTCAAGTGAAGGCTACAGAACAACAAAAAAGGTGAAATTGCAGATGAAAACATCATTTTGGGGAGAAAATATGAAAGATCTCAAAGCAGATGCAGTTGAACAATGAATGAATGGTACTCTGTATTTCACGACCTTTAAGTGGAAAAAAGAAATCTCTATCCATACCTACTAGTTGGCAATAGAACAATCTAACTAAAGTGACAGAATATGCTGTTGCCTCTCAAACTAACCTCTTGTGCCCCAACTGTACAATCAGAACTAGAGCTTTCCATTTTTTTTGTCCAGATTTCCTCTATTCCTGAATTTTGCCTTTTAAACCCGTACGGCACACTTCTCGTCTCATGAGAATTTTTTATATGGATTACCTCAAATCTTATCCCACTGGTTTATACTTTTGGTGAGGTTCATCTAAAACACGAAGTGTATGATAACCACTAAACATGCTTAAATGCCTCTCAATAGGATTGGCTTTTGCTACTGCTCCCCTATTCATAGCAAAGATGTCCATTTGCAAAGATTTGTGAGTTTCAAAAATACGTATCTAAGATACAATGCAGAGATACGTTTCAAGCTTACACAAGGTGTGGGTAGCAAATCATAGTAGTGGACTGGCGCCCAGAAGAGCACAAACTAAAAAGATCAGAGGTTTCCAGTTGAAAGATGACATAATAGTGATTTATAAAAACAACAGGATCCTTCATAGCTGTTTCTTATAGCACAAGAGACACCTAAGTAAATACTTCTCTCAGAAGATCAAATCAACTAAATCAACAACATACCATTATACTATAGGATATTATACAGACCAAAGCATACATGGTCTATATAAATAACAAAGGCGGCTGTTAAACTTTAGTGGCAGCTGTCAAATAGAATGGTCTCACTGCAATCTCCAAAGCAGGAGGTTGCTCTAAATCATCAGCTGATGGACATGAAAGGATATGTGCAGAAGGATCATTATTTACTTGTCCAGTTTTTACTATTTTTCCTTAAGCGACTGTTTCTGGACATCATTTTAAGGGTAAGATACTGGACTAAATGGACTGTAGCTATCCTAATGCTGCCTGGTCTACCACGCGCATGTATTTTAAGAGCAGCACAAATGTGCTTGGACAAACACCATCCAATAACTACGCTTTAGCTGGAGTGCAGGAATCTCCTACTTCATGCTGAAGGAGCTTGCATCTCCCAAGTCTTCTGTGCATGTTCTTGACGTCCTGCACACCAGTGCCATCCCAGCCTTCCCAGGTGACCATACGGGGCAGAACGCTTGGAAGTTGGCGGGTGAGGACTAAGGACTAAGGAAGCCCCGCATACAACGTACATGGGAGCAAGGTGCGCTGGGGACCAGTTTAGGGAGTTACAACCCTGGGTAGTTACAACCTCACCCTAGTAAACGCAAAATCTTTAGTGTTATTTTCCTAACCCCACTGAGTAATGTACTTCCCTACTAAATAGTGTCTCTGAGAAACCACCTTGGGATACAATTCACACAGCTGAACAGTAGTTACAACAGCGTATGAAAAGAAAAACAAGCAGAAGGAAATGTTAAGCGATAAAGATAATGGAAAAAAGAGTATGTTTTTCAACAATACGTGAAAACAGATGGAGAGTCAATGAAGCGGAAATAAAGGACTATTGGTATGGCAAGAGCTAGAAATGACAATAAAAAATAACAGTATTCTTTCTAATGTCATGAGCCAGGGTACAAATTTTAAAAGCAATAAATTTAAAAAATAAAGTTTTCTTCATGATTTCTAAGTATCCATGCTCAGTCCTAGTGCAAGGAAAAGTATACCAATAAAAAAAAAATAAAACCTCAAAAAAGGAGAACCCAGACAGACATATTTGGAAATACAACATCTCTTCTTAGCCCATTTGAATCAAAATTATGAAATAAAGTGGATTATCTACCTGGATGTGCTGTGCAGATATATCAGGGGATGCAAAAAACAGTTGGTTGACACCTGCAGCATCTGGAGTTGCTAGGATAACTTTTCCTGGAGTGGAATCTTGTCTGGCAAGGATCACCTTGCTTGGGGTAGAGCCATCATGATTTGTTAAGATGAACTGCTTGCCTGCTGAGCTCTGATCAAGTGCTGTAACAATCTGAATCTTCTGGCCCGTCTGCTGATCTGTGACAATCTAATAATACATTTATCTCAAATTGTTATGGTAATTTAAGTTCACCTTTGGGGCCCAATCCGGGCACTTGAAGAAAACGGGAATTTTGCCTTTGACATTTGTGAAGCAGGATCTTCTTCCCCTCTGTCACACAAGAGTGAAGTAAATTCAGGCTAAACCTTGGATTTTCACTGTATTTAAAACACATTTCAATCGAGGGTGTTTGAAGGCAAAGCCTGAGTTCATACTCAAGTTTTACAACTGGCCCGTGCTTTTACACCACTACTGAAACCCTTGACAATTCTAGCATCCCGAATTCGAGGTATGTCTGTAGCTCAAACCCTGGGACCTGTTAGGTGATGAGAAATCTTAACTCGAACTCGCTGCATACCACATGAAATGCTTAGCACCTCCCAGGTTCGGCTGCTTAACAAAAAACTTCATAAAAACACAAAGGTCGACTTCCAAGTGAAGAAGGTAAGCATCAAAGAGCAAGAAAAGCAATAATCTTGTTGAACCTGTATATATATTTTAGGCTTCATTTTTGGAGGGGCTTTTTATATATATATATATATATTCCTAAATAAAATCAGTCAAACAGAATCTCTCTCCCTGGCATTTTTTCTTTTTTTTTTAAAGGAAAAACTTGTTTTCATGTTTTACTTCATAATCAAGAACAGACCTATGGACTGTTTTTTCCATTTTATCCCTGTTTTCAAGCACAAATAGAGCAGAACTTTAATAAATAGTCCTCCGCTAAACACCATTTTTTGCCAACTTTGTCAGAAGATTATAATCCTCAGAGAAAATAATCAAGAGTCCATATATCTTCCATCACAAATCTCACTTTTAGTCACCTCCTGCCTTTCTCCATCAAAATGCTTGTACGGAAACCTGCCTGGTTTATTCTGGAGACTAAGGAGAATCATCCTACAAAGACTGTTTCCTGCAAACTATTTTTGAATTACAGATCAATTTAATAGCTCCTATTCATTTTTTTTTAACCTATAACCAAACACTTATGTCCATCTATCCATCCCTAACATTTATAGGGTCCTTATTAATGATGAAATTATTTATTTCATAGTCTAACACTTATCATAACTAGTTTCACGTAATTAGGGCAGCAATATTAATTATATTTTCTAGGTGGAGAACAGAGGCACAAAGAAACTGAATGAGGCACAATTTCACACAAGCCTTTATCAGCTTTGCTACTGCAACTTCACAACTAGCTTATTACTTTCTCTAAATGTTCAATATACTTAAATTTGTTTCAAAAATCTGTGTATAGCTTACATTTTAAAAAGGTAAGTGGCGAGAGAGAAAAATTATTGAGTATCTAATTTCAGCAGTTATAAATCAATATTGCCACTTTCAAATATTCAGAAATTATGAGTTTCAAAATATAGAAAAGGAATGAGTTTCCTTCAGGTGGCCTTTTGCTATTAACAGTTTAATGGATCAAATTTCAATTTTTTTTCTCTGCAAAACACTGTTAAAAGCTTATTTAAGAAAGAAGTCCAGGTAAGACGATAAAATTCCAGATGCTAAAGATGTAAGAAAAGAAGGTAAATTATCATGAGATTTGGGGTGGAAGGTGGGAAGACAACGCAAAAGCCCCACAGTAGTTATCAACATGATTAATACAGGGTTTTTCATTCAGTTTTCTCAGATATCCGTAAGTTTGGCACCACAAATGACTACAGCAGTCCCTTATTTCTCCTTTCAATTCCTTATGTTGGTTCTGTATTCTTTAGAAGTCAAACTTCCTTGCCCTTTTAATTCCTTTCTTTGCTTAACTTTCTCCTTCCATTCTGTTTTTCTTCATTTACAATCTTTCCTTCTCCGGTGTCATTTCTGGCTATTTTCAAAGCAGCCGATGTTCCCTTCCCCTTCTCTCCAAACACACTTACTTTATTGGGATTAGGAGAGATCCACTGCATGTTACCCTCAGCAGGGTGCATACATATACAAAAGCCAAACACAGAATATTGTGCTCTCTCTCGAATTTCCAGGCCTGCTCTTTGAAAGCCACTCTTACCTAAAATCTGTCTCCCTATCAAAACTTAAAAGTGCAACTATGTGTACATCAAAAAGGGCATATACTCGATCTCGTTAGATTTACTATACAAAGTATAGTATAAAACTAACTCAAAACCCAGCATGTCCCAAACAGTGAAGATACAAATTTGAACTCAAGTTGAAACTATTTTTTGGATATATATGCTAAATTATCTTTCTTCCTATTGTAGTCCAGCTCTGTAATTTAAAACACATATGTATTTGTAGATAAATATGGCAGGATAGTAGGCAGAAGAACCATTGCTACTTCACACAATTCAGTTCACCTCCTATATAACAAATAGTGTCCCAATTCTTCAAATGGCTTCCCGCAATTCTAGGAGGATGCCCAGGTAGTTTTCACTACATGATACAGTCGGTATAGTGTTACGTTAACATCCATACAAAGCTATTCAATCTGCACAAATGGGTTCTGCAGCTGTCAAGCACTGGCCCACTGACAGAGGCATAAAAGAAAGCAGTTTAAACAATTTAGCCCAGTCTGTCTGCAGCTGACCTCTTACGGCCATATACCTGCAAAACCTCCACCTAAATGGCAACGAGACTCTGAAAAGTGGGGCAGATCACCAAAGTATAACAACTTGCAGTACCTAAATGTTGAGATAAGAGGAAAAAAAACAATCAGAGGGAAAAAGAAAACCACTTGTCTTCTCAACGGAATCCATCAGGGCTCAGTGACAACACATTATGTTTCTTAATAATGTGAAACTCAGTATCACTACAGGGATAATGTTATAAACCAGGAAAATATTAATTCAGAATTATCTTCTTAAGATACACTTCCCCCCATGTATTTCATTTAAGCACCCTGATGATAATGGAGGATAGTATTTTCCTTTATTGCTTTTAAGCCTTGTCCGTTAATAAGTTTTGAATTCAATTTGAACATCATTTCAATAAATTAAATACCTCAATAATTCTGTGTTCCTATTTTAGGGGAAAAAAAAAAGTCTCTGAAGACAGAGGACTAATCCACCTGTTTATAACAGAGCTGGTTTTGAACAAACCATCTGTTTAACAACAGATGTGATGTTCAACTTTTATCCTAGAGAAATGTAAGCATTCCCTAAAAGGAGTGACTAATGAAACATGTTTTAAAGAACATTTTACTGAGGATTTCGTATTTCAAGATTTCAGGTAATTATTTGTGTGCATTTAATAATAATAAAATAAAGGAAAAAATAGATCAAAGACACAAACTCAAAATGAATCAATTTAACATTTATTTTGAACATTTCACTGAGATGTATTTGTTCCTACAAACTACTTTACTCTCACATAAATTCTGCTTTGAGGATATCTGTCATGACTAAGTTCTCTCTCATATCTCATTTATTATTATTGATACTGGTGATGTGTTTGTAGATGCCTGTTGCAGGAAGGATGCCACTCGACAGGGTGTTGTTCCACACGTATCAGGAGACAACCACCACCCCAAAAGTGCTTACTGTCCATTTTGAAGCAAGAATCAATGAGTGTGGTGAAAAAAGACAAGGGACAAAGTAGCTGTGTTAGAAACAAGTGATCTTCCAGCTACCTGAGACAATGAAAAACTATATAAAGGTCCCTGTCCCTAGAAATACAATTCTTCTATGTTCATCGTAGTTGCAGTAATTACAGTGTCTTAAGGAAAAGTAGCTCTCCCTCCACAAAAAAGCTGACACAGAAGGGTTACAAGTCTGCCACTGGCTTTGAACCAACAGAACTGTCCTGCTCTTCAACAATAAAGACTCATGGGTTTCTACGTCGTCCTCCCACATCCAGACCCTGATGCTGAAATGACATTAAATGGCTTCACGCTACAGGGACACTAGAGCATACAGGTATTGACAATGAAAACAAGAGGATAAAGAGATGGTGGTTAATTGATTAACATAAATTGATTAACATAAATTAGTTAATGGAAGGTACAGCTGTACACAAAGCGTAGAAAAGGAGCAGAGGCAGCTGAAAGAATAAAGATCTACTGGATAGATAAGACTGGTACCATGACTAGAGCACAGGTAGGGAGCAATAGAACAAAAGATCAGGTATGGCGGGCAGCTGCGAAGACTCTCGGAAGGCTGAAAGCTTGAACAAAATGCACCGAAACAGGAAAAAAGAGTGGAAAATATTGAAGAGTGAAGCTAGCAAAAGAAAAAGCAGCCAAGATTATACTAGCAGATGGCTCACTTAAATGAGTGTTTTTGTATGCAACAACATATATCTGAGAAGATTTTTAAAATTTAAAATTTATTCTGCAGTTGATATTTTTCTCTGTGATGAAATTTAAAAATAAAATGTTTGTAAGGACTTGCATTGACTTTTAAGGGATAAAATATAAAATTCCATTCCCCAAATCCTCCTAATCTCCATACACGTGTATCTATGTTGATTTAACTACCCACATTGCCAAAACTTCATACCTCACTTGAATTGGAGATTATTACCTGGCCAGGCTAGGAATTAGCATACTGAGACACAGAACATCGGTTGGGACAACCAAAAACCAGTATCCTTCTCAGACGTTAGGCTGCCTTGCACTTTTTCATGACTTGTATCAATGACTTGCAGTATTTCCCTCCCTCCCCGCTCTACAATGTAGAAATGTTCCAACAACTCAGTTGAATTACCAAATCTAAAAATTACTTAGCTTTTAAAGAGCAGTATCATTACAATATTGGCAAAAATCTTTTTCTGCTGAGTGGTTATGATTGTTTGTAATCTTAAAATTCTTAGGAGAAAAAAAAGAAAGGGAAGCATTGCAACGACGTTTTCTAGCTTGTATAGAAATGGTCTCTGCCATCCAGGGCTGAACATTTACATTCAAGCAAATAATACGATGCAAATAAAAAAGAACCATATGTGCAAACTGGCAGAAATAACTAGTTCATCTCTGCTTTTAAAACATATCAGACGAAGCATACCTGTATACGTTGTGGTAAAGAGAGGCCTGAATCTGCAGGGACAATCTGTATTCGTTGTGCTGTCCCATCCATTAGTGTTTCTGTAACAGCTCCCTGGGAATGGGTAATCTAGAAAGAAGAAACAAATGTAATGGATTGACAGTGGATATACTACCTTAAGGATGGATACATGACCTTAATGAACGAAACCAACTTCCGATTTCTCTGCATGAGGTTATGGAAAGTCTGCCATGCTTACTGAATAAGGAAAGCAAATACTTGTCATCTAATTTAATAGCCTAATTTTGCTAGTTAGAATATTCTGTTTGTTTCATTGTTTTAAACCCATTTTGAAATACCTTCCAATCTGAAATTTAGAAGCACGTTAAGTAAAACAACGCATTGTTGACACATCCGTGTAAGTCAACTGGACCAAATATTTATTACCGTTGATGTTCATGAGACACCATACCTTTCATCCTAGCTGTGCCTCACCTACACTAATATACTTTTACCTTAATGGCTTACTTAAAGTGACAAAGGAATTTTTGGCATGAAAACACAGCAACTGGCCTTTTCTGTTCTCTTTTTCTGTTAAAGCAGCAAAACCAAAACAACAGAATTCTATACTGGGGAACTATCAAGAAAGTTAGAGAAAATTAATGAAATCCATGAAGTTGGCAAACAGTGTATCTTAAATGCAAATCTCTGAGTGAATGCTCTCAGACTCAATTTGTGGAAGTGTTTTAATGATTATCAATATTTTAAAAATTCTTCACATGCTATAGTCAAAAGTATATGCGGGAAGGTATTATTCATTACATTACTTGTCAATAAAATTAAGAAGTACAGCTGCTATTGGCAGAGGCTTGATCAGAAAGGCCAGACCTTTTGTAGTACAAAGGAAGTTTGTCTTCACAGAGTTTACAGATAGCTTCAAACTGAAATTTTTGTCTTAAATTCCCGTACAACGCCCCAAACTTTCTGCAGTTCAAAACCACATCTTGCAATTCTGTATTAATAATAATTCCCAGAAGTGACACCATTGTAAAAAAGCTCCTCTTCAACTGCATCGTCCCCCCTTACCCCTCAAGAATTAATATAGACTATATCTATATTGCAGTAAAGGTATTGTTTCATAACAGGTTGAGAGCTTTTTTGTTCCTCCTGGATCAGCTTCCTAATTTTGCAACCATACCACCACGTAAATGCTGGTGCCAGCAGAACCAAGTAGGCAAGAAGACGCAGCTGGAGGGGAGTACGAGAAGGGGAAGGAGCGGTGGGCAAGACTTGCCCTTACAGCAGAAATACCAGCTCCCATTAGCCTAAACTGATTTTGAAATTCTTCCCAAAAAGGTTTTACTTTTAGTACCAGTCTCAGCTCTTGTAACATACTTGCTCCTATCCCTTCGGCTTGGTAGGTAAAACTGGTTGGTTAGTCATTCACTGATCTGGAAGAGGACACGGAGGCAGGTTCAAAAGCAGCCCGATGAACAGACAGACGAAGGCGATTCTTAGCGTAGATCAAACCTTCAATCCAGATCGCCACAATGCTCAGAAGCAGACGCATCAGAGCAAATGAGAGAGTGGGATTAGGTGCTGGGGGGATCGCTTCAGCTGCCAGCACCATCAAAAGAAATGCTTGTCAAACTACTGCCCAAGCCAGTTTTGAACACTGCTTTCTAAAAATACCTGATTTTTCATGAGTATGAATACTTTCTCTATTCAAACAATTCATCAAATTCTTTGTTTAAATAAAGGACAAAGAAGTGTTCATTATACAGCAACATTTACAGTTTGAAAGAGTTACTTTCAAGAACTCAAATTCGGCATCAGCCTTTCAAATGACACGTACATGTGGTGATTTTCAGGCAACCAGAGTTTTATGTGAATTTATCTTTGCTTTACAAAATAATCTACATATTCCATGACTGGTTTACATTTGCTCCCTAAAATGTCATCATCTACATGTCATGTAAGATAAAACTGCTCTTCAACCCCACAAAACATCAGCTTGACAGTTTTACTTCTATACAGAAAGTTTTTTTTATTGCAGTTAAAAAAAAATACTGGTAAGAATAACCTCAATATTTGTTTAAAATTATATTTTGTATGTGTATGACAGACTCTGTTTCAACAAATACACGGTTTTCCTCTGGTACTGTTACCTGGCAGGCCTGTGGAAGCAAACCACCATATACTTAGCACACCCAACCACAGATTAGAGAAAGAAGATTGCTGAGGCCTCTTGGCAGACAACTTCCCTGCATGAATTAAGGAATGTGATCTTGATGTAGAAATATGAATTATCTCACTCTCAGCAAAAAATGATTAGCAGGGGGCAGAATCTGAGAAGAGATAAACATTGTGCAATGATCCACGTAAGCAAGGCTATAAATTCTTTATTTTAATAAGGTTTGCTTTTATGCAAAAAAGCCCTAACTTAACAAAAACACTTTTGTAAATATAATCATAAAATTCTTTGGGACAATTTTGTGTTTTAAAATCCTTCATGAACAAGAATTAATGATAAAGAAATCAAAACCTACGTCACAGAACACTTTTGACCATTATTTTCATGAGCCACAGGAACACTTTCCATTCTCTTCAGAATGGGCATACTTGTCTTTTTCCTTTCACGTTCTTCTCATGTAAATTTTTCTTGTAAATTCAATTAAAACTATTTCAACATTCAAGAGAATTATAAATGCTAGCCAAAATACTGCTGAAGTCCCATAGACCTTAAACTATGCTTTTCCATGCTTACATTGAAAAGGAACACCACCAGGCAATGACAGCCAGTAGGTCACACGTAGGTAGGAATGTAATATACTACATGATGGCTCCTGTAAGACCACATTCCTTGCTGACTCCAACTTTCAGACACCTTTGACAGTAATTTTGGTTTACGAAGGCCCACCTTGCACTGTCCTGGGCGATGCTCTGCAGTCCTAACCACGTGCCAGGTTGGGCTGGACCTTGCTTTGAACCCAACTAGGAGAGACAAGACCTTCCTCCACTATCCTGTAATTTTTTTTTCCGGTTTTGTCAACCACACACTGACACACAGAGCTTACATGAGCAAGACCAGCATAGCGTGAGAGTAAGCGGCTAGGTGAGGACTGGCGAATGCTTAAGCCGCACTGCTGCCGAATAAGATGTGACGGTCTCAGGCTCAGTAAAACCTCGCTCAAGGACAAACCCTAATCTACACTGCTGACGGAATGATATCCATGAAAACTGTAAGGCTGCTGTTTCACCCTGAACAGAAACAGCCAACAGCTGTCTGCAGTGTCACACCTCCACTCCCTCTGTCTTCTCCGCTGTCTTCCTCTGGCTACCAGCCACCTCCTTTACGCTACCTCTGGTACTCATTAGAGCCTTCTCAGACCCTACTCAACGCACTAATCCAGGAGAAAACCTTCCACTTGTTTTGGCTGGGTTAGCTTGCCGTTAGTGTGGAAATTAAATGAGGTGAGAAATAGAAAAAGGACCTTCCCTCTCCCATGGCACTGAGATATTAAGTCAGCTCAGCGTCTCATGGAATCACATTATGAAATTGTGAAACAACGCTCAAACACCATCATCACACCATCCTCTTTTCTGAGTGGAATGTGCACTCGAGCTAGCTTTGATTAGCCTGTACTTTCAAAAAAAAAAAAAAAAATTAAGGAAATATAGCCCTATTTAGACCTCCACAAAGGAATTCTATTACCAAACCAAAACTACACTAGACATGACATTTTCACCTATAAAGACAAGTGAGAGAAAGAAAACACCGTGCATCACATAAATCACTTATATCCTTTGAGATAGCCTTAGCAACACTCAGATGCTGCAACAAAAGCTGTAAGAATTTATACAGCATAGAGTTAACCATCATGGCCCCCCCCCCCCCTTTCTATTTGAAATCAAGACTGAGAGGAACTAAAATTACTCGAAAAGTAAGTCTATGTCTAGACAAGAAACCAAGAGTGGGTATTTCAAGCTAAAATATACCATTTATTTAAGATTAATAAGTTATTGCTATCTAATTTAAAGCAGTGCTAATTTTAAATAGACTATGGTATAATAAAACCTTCTAGATAAGTATGTATGCTCTTATCCACACTCCCAAACTATCTGTGCGTCTCTGGAAGTTCTCTGGCTGCAGTACACAGATTCTGCACACAGGTTACAGCAAATGAAAACCAGAAGTTAGCAGAAACAAGAGTTCAATCTTCCTTTTGATTTACACCAAACACCAACAAATATTTTACAGTGAAGAGCATGGCAAACCTTTCCTAGCAAAATCAAAAATGTCAACTGAAGCAATTGCTTAATTGAAAAGTAAAAGCTACGTACTGACAATTCTCTTGATTGTAAATTTTGTAACTGAAAGTGAGCAAGGCCATTATACAACCTCTGAAGGCTCTCTGAAGACCACTACAGGCCCAAAAAGCAAAGCTGAACAGCTCCTCACTTACTGGAAACATGTTAAGATTTTCCTTAGTTTCATTTCTGTGGGGCAAACTTTGGCAAAAAAGACTTTGCAGTATAACTTTAAAACAGACATCATAAGTTCTTCTAGTCTTCCATGGGAGAGTCTCCGGAAGCTTTCGGTGTACTAAAAATTATTTTCTCTTGTGATTTTGGTTTTTACGTATTAGTCTATACAATTGTATTACTCAAATGTCTCTTAAATAAGACTCAAAATTTATGTACCTCTCCCATTTGCTGTTCAATAATTTGATGGGCCAGTTCCTCTATGGTTGCCATGATCTTTAATCACCAGAATTTCCTGTCAAAGAAAGGAAAGAAGACGCTTAACATCTGTAGCCTCAAAAGTAAAAATATATTGGGGAAAACATATTGCACATAAATAAAGTATGTTCATAGTTGTCTGAAGGTGACATCCCTGCAGAATTTAAAGTTTGATTATACTCTAAAAGTAATAATTTATTTTTGATTTGTAAACTTCTGTATCTTTTTACTCAAAGAACTCACACAGAGACTTCCTATTTTTCCTCCTCTGCTTTCCCAAAGAGCAAAATAATAAACTTGCTGTGAGAAAAGAAAGAAAGGGGAAAAATACACTTACTGACCATGACATCAGCAGGGACATAATTAACATCTTAAAAACTGGAACAGAGCCAGTTTTGTTAATGCAAATCAAGGGGAGGACAGTCTAACAACTCCTGAACGCATACGGATTTTTCAGTATTACCAGGAGCGCTTAAAGTTCAATTTTGTAATTAATAGGAAGCACTACTAGGGAGGCAGAAAAATACACACGTTTAAAAAAAGATGCGGGTTTGTTATCAATACTGTGGTTACGGCGTAAGAAGTCCAAATCTTCATATCATAAGAAGAGTTTTGTAGGATTTAACAAACACTACTACATGAATGTAGTATAAAGTATTGGGATGTACGCCTTGTTTGTTTGGGTATTGATTTACAAATATTTACTAGGCAGTACTTAAAAGGAACATACACAGATGATGAAGCACCATAAACACTTAATTTTCCCAACAAAAGCTGTATTAAAAACACTGTAATACCTACTTCTTATATGAACAAAGACAGACAAATCCTTTAGTGTAAGGTTACTATGTACTAAATTTGCTTTGTTTCAAATATACAATGTACTCAGGTTGTACAGCCTCCTCATTGCAGACGAAGTTATAAAGATGATTAATACCAACACACGTATTCCTGTATTAAGATAAGAAAAATGGTGCCAGTATAAAGGATTTTTTACATGGTGTAACAGGTTTATTTATTTATTTAGTATGCAGGAATGGTGCTGGGTAAGCATACAGAAAGTCAGAATGCTAATGAAAGTACTTACATATGTAGAAATCTCTATATATAGCTAGTTGGTTTTCACTCTCTAACTTTGCTGGAACTCTTAGGAACTATCTCCTACCCCAGTGATCTCTAAACTTTCCCAAGCAACTATGCAAATAAAAATGTTAACTCATGTTGAAGCTCATTCTGCTCTTACAATTGGAAAGCGAGATCTCTTTTGACTAGGGCAAGAACAGCAGGCCTTGCAAGTGTGCACAGCAGTATATTAAACCCTGATCAATGTGTGGAAGACTATGGAAATACTTAGGCGCTGTAGACCATTCTTAATCACCCAGCAGCACGCTGCATTGTTAGTTCAATTAAGACAAAAGATGACAGTCATGTACATATAACACATGAGACTGAAGCTTATGTTGAAAAGCATTGTCTCCTTAAAAGATCTAATAAAAGTCAGCATCCTTGCAGGAGCACTCTCTTAATCCACTTCTGCATGCAGTGAGCTGCAGCACAATCACTATTTAAAGAGCCCTCTTTTCAAGACAGTCAGTGTATTTTATCAGATGTTTTCTTCTTTTAAATAAAATACTAGCAACAAAAGACTGCATTGTTTACACACACAGTGCCAGAAAGTAGTACTAGTACCTTAAAAAAAAAAAAAAGTTTAACGTCTTAAAGGCAAATTAGAGAAGTATTTGGTACAAGAGACACACTTTTGGGTAAGACAGATATACTTTTTGCAGAGTTATTTCAGAGGAAGATCTTACTGCTTCATGACAATTTGACATACCAGAAATATGGTGCATATGATGATATTTTGCAAAAAAATTAAGAGTAAACTAAGTAAAATCCTGAAATTCTACTCTGCTCTCAGAGCTGATCCTGCTTTGAGTGGGGTTTTGGACTAGAGACCTCCTGATGTCCCTTCCCACCTGGAATATCCTGCAACTCAAAAATGCACTATTTTCTTAGCTACCGGAATAAGAAGAATTGCTTGCAATTACAAAAAATCCCCAGTATTTTGAAAGCAGTTTGATTTGCAAAATCTTTTGTCTGCCTCCATATAGGTCTACTGTGCAGATATTTTTGAGGACACAATAAACGACAACCTAATTTTAAAGTTTTACTTCACCAAGTGTCTAGTTTGAAGAGCTACGCACAAGAAAGCTTATTTTGAGCAGTTTAAACCAATTTTATGGAGAATATATGTTCTCCTTATGTCAGCCTTTTGAGACAGCAGTAACATTTTCCATTCTGCAATCACTGTCTCTAGCATTTTCTACACTATTTTCCCAAAAGAAAGCAGACCACATCAATATAATTTTCCCATCAGAAAAGCCAGGTCTATAATCTTTCCCATAATAAAGTACAATTATGACCTTCTCAATTTTAGCTGTATTTACCAACAGAGCCTGCGACTACTTTATGTTTTTCTAAAACTCCTAGTGTTTCAGCCTGCAGAATTAGCATGTTCCAACAAGAATACTGAATACTAATTATTACTGCTATAGCTGTGTTGCACCAACTCAGCAGCACACAGAAATGAACAATACAGTACAGTGAAAAGAAAAGCTTAATTTATTTTTCATCTAGTAAAAGCTTGCAGTCAAATACTGAACTTGCACAGGAGACAAAATGTGGAAAATAACTTTTACAGAAATTGACTCTGACATGAAGAACTAAAAAAATTCTTACCTATCCTATCTGTGGCACTGCAAAATTATAATTAAAGATTCTCTTTAATATTCTCTGTCATACAATTACTTTAAATTAACATATCAACACATTAATAGTTTTGCCACAAACTCAGTAAATGAAAGATGGAGAGATCTGATTTCTCCAAGCCTCCACACAGTTTGTCCACTGTCTTAACAAGGAACAAAGGTATTTTCTTTTTAATGCTGCGGACTCACTACTACCTCATTCAAAACAATTCTGTCACCAAAAGGGCCAGCCCTGATCCATCTCTTGGCCTGAGTTTCCAACCTCTCTCCCTGCTGCCTGCACCGGTACATCTGTGACCTGAGAGCCAGCAGCAAAGTTTTATTTTTGTCCCCGTTAGTTCTCAGCCCAAGGAACGACTCGCACTTGCTGTATTACCATGCAAAGGCTACTGCTGTACCCGTGCTGGAGGGGAACTGTAGATCACACCTTTCCACAGCAGCAGCAATTTACATCATCTTAAACCATCTGAAGTCTCTCATACTTTGCCACAGCTCTGTAAATTGTTGCGAGATGAGCCTTGGAGCTTAGACACATTATTTTTGGATCTTACAGACGAACCTGGTGAAGACACAAGAAACAGAGGATGAAAAAAAAGCAACATACAGCCACAGGACAAAATGGGCAACGCTTGTGATGGTGAAGTGGCCCAGCAGAGACTTCTGGTCCATATGCTAAAGTAGTGTACAATTAGGAGACTGACAGGCATCTTTCTTCTTGCCTTACCCCCGATTTCCAGGAAGGGTACCATTTTCTAATTATGAGAACCTTAATAGTCAAAGCTACTTTTAAAAACAACGCAAGGAAAGCAGCACATTACACAAGTTTCACACACGTGAGCTTATTTACAGCTAACCCTTGTATTCTCTAGTAGAAATGCTCTTCAGCACAGACATTTCAACCTCTTAGTAGATTTTAGTCCTCCAGTTAACAGATATTGATCTTTTCAAGTCCCGACACAGAACTAAATAGTGTCTCATCTTTTGACAAGTTGGACTTTGTGTTCTTTGCCATACTGCCAAATCCTCACCAAAAGCCTGGGGAGAGTTGGTGGCGGTTATGGCAGAATTCTGTATTGGTGCTAACACCCCTCTGTAACAAGAGCTCTCTCTTGTGAGCACGACGAAGGGCTGTGAGAGAGAGCAGGTGTTCTTACATTATTAATTCAGAGGATTACTAATTCAGTGCTATCAAACATAGCTAATAAAATATTGAAAACACACAGCTCCCTCAAATCCAGAATTGGCCATAGACATCCTTTATTCTTGCTGTTAGGAGCAATGTAAGTATACTCTGGTTTACTCCTAAGACCAGTGGAAGAGGTTCTCTGTAAAATACAATCCCTGTCTTGATGATGTATTATTTTTACAAGAATTCTGAATTAGAGATGAGAAAAAAGTCAGAAGGAATTTGAAACTGAATAGAGTGTTACTCAACCTCCAAGATGTACTCAGTTGTGGCAATATTGTCTAAATGCCCCCAAAATAAGCAAAAGTAAAGAAAACCCAAAGGGCAGTGGTAAGCAAATCCTTTGACAAACTGTTTAGAATCAAACCACTTTAAAGGTCCTGCACCTGGGTC
>NW_009622550.1:0-30459 GCF_000690535.1 Cariama cristata
GGCACAGCCCCCGGGCGCCCGGCCGCACCCTGGGCTGTCGCGCTCGGCCTGCTGAGGGTCAAGGTGATGGAGCTCGCCCTCACCTCAGGCACCTGAAAGGATCCCCCACATTTTTACACTGATCTGTGTATGGTCTCAAATCTGCGATATTTTTTTACTGCTATGAATTGCATGAAGGTCTCTTGAACTATTTTGCTGATTAATTTAGGTCTCTTCGAACATTTCTCGCGTTCGGATATCCGAAGAGCAAATGAGGTCCTAAAACTTCAGAACAGTATTTCTGTGACGGTACATTGGAAAGAGACACTGCTTTTCAGCTGAAACACTGTGATCAAAGCTCACCAGTTAAGAGATTATTTTTTTTGCATGTAAAATTACATTCTTTACACGAACGGTGTTGTAAAGGCTATGTTAAGACTTCTTGGCCAGAAACGGAGTCTCTTCAGCTGAGGAGGGTGAGGAGGGAGGCCAGGAGGAGAGATAATAAATTAGTAATTAAATCAGATGCATTAGGTGCTGTTAGGCTTATCACGCTATATCAGATTCTTAAGAAGGGGATTGATCTTTCTAAACACAGAAGTATTCAGATGTGACAAACAACATATGCTTTTAAAATTCTCATCCTCATTTTTTGTTCTTGAATAATCTAAACAGCTCTATTTTTAACACATGAATTTATTCAAACAACTGACTTTTTTACAAATATCCATAGTGGTAGACTTCTGAGCTAATGTACTTAATTTTTTTAAATTTGAAAAATAAATTCACCTTCCCAACTACAGAAAACTGTTAACACATTGGAACTTTCGTTTTAGACTTGAAATGATAAAAATAAATTAGGCTGAATAATTTAGAGACTCTTTTCATTCTGACAGCACTACTTATTTGTCAGTGAAACCCAGGGGAAAAAATAACAGAAATATTCTCCAGCCTTTTATTACAGTGAGATATCAGCAACTACACTTTGTATATCATTTTCCATGCATCTTTTGTGCGTGTAAGTGATGCAGGTTCTTTGCAAAGTGGATAGTCATTATGTGGATTGGAACATCCATGTTTTCACATAATCTTTGCAACTGTTACTGAAATAAAAGATTCAGAGACATTAGTGCTTTTACCTGCAAGCCTGGCGTTTATATACAGAGAGCTAAATATAAAAAGCAGAATTAGACAGAGGCAACATTATTACTGTTCTAAAAAAGAAAGTGGCTCTGCTTTTTGTGAGAGTACCAGTCCTACTCGCAATTCTAGGCTTACCGAGAGGCACCTAACAATCCTGAGACCTTCTACCATTAAACAGCTGCCTGTAGGGGTGTTTTTTGCTTGATTATTTTTGTACTTAAACATCTAGGAGCTGCATAAATTTAGGTTTAGATGCATAGCGCTTTTTTTTTTTTTTTTTTTTTGAAGCTAGTAGTAATTAAAAGGAATGTGTCTTAAACATATAAACTTACTGTATGCAACTTTCAGAATACCAACCAAAGTACGCCTTTTTACAATTTTTAGGTTTACCTTTAAAATGAAGTGAAGCATCCCAATATTTTTAAGGTGGAAAAAAGCTAATTTTGTCTTCCCCCCCCCTCCTTAACAGAACACCTCCAAGGACTTTTTTATTCATCTATAAGCAGCACAATCTGGGCACAATCAATCACAGATTCACTGAGATGTGTGATCCTGTTCTACCGAAGAACACTTTTCAAAAGTAATGTATAGAACTTGGATTAACTTTATGCACTGAATATTCCCAGTGATTACATAATTTAACATTACTTTTCCATAAATAAACAATCTGTGTGTGTGCACATGCATTCGTGCATATGTGCAAATTACTGTTATAAAAAATAAGATACAATTCCCATTTGATATCCAAACGTGGGATGACTAGCACTGTATGTAATCTCAAGTGAACCAACAGTAAAATCAACTTTGGTTTGAAATAAACAGTTTGTAGATCATGAAGGAAGCTGATTCTACTAGGTGCAGAGAAATTCTTTTTATCTCAGTTTCTGAAGATGCCTTTTGATCTCAAGAACAGTCAAAGGATATATTCATGACAAAAGGTCATACAAAATAATTAGCTGCTTTTATTAATAATTAAACATAAAAGCAGTGCAGGTGTTTAATTACATTAGAGGACATGAATTCTCAGTATTTAACCAATCCACATGGTGAATAGTTACAGACAAGTCAGTGGTCCACAGAGAACAAACTCCAAAAACAGAGGTTTCAATCAGTTGTTAAAAGTAAATGGAATACTTTACTAGTAGTCAGACATGCAGGCCCTGCTCTTACTGGATGCTTACAGTATCAGCATCAATTTGAGCGAACATGAAAGAATACCTTTTCATTTGGAAAACTACAATCTGTCAAAATTCGTCAGACATCTTCATATTTTAATGCATCTCAATTTACCTGAGAGCTGGAAGTGTCTGAAAACACATATGAAATATGCTGTCTAAGCTGTTGTAGTTTGCAATTTTGTTTAGCTGATGTGGGGCAAGAGATATACCGTCTTGAGAAGAGCATGTGAAAATTGTGAGCAGGAACATCAGTGTCTTCTCATTTGAGCCTTCATTCTTCTGTGTTACAGTTGTATATTTAAAAATAAAAATGTTGGCATCATGATTCTTCATTACTCAGCATCATGCTCATTTCAAAATAGATTTTAATGTGTTTGTGATGGCTCTATTTTGTATGTAATTCTGATGACAGAAATATGGCTCAAGTAGTCCCTTGGATCATAATCTGCAATTCTAAACATTTTGTGTGATTTAGGACGTTCAGGGAGTTATGCAATGACTTTGTTACTGTTCAGATATAAACTATTACCGTCAGGGAAAAAAGATAACACTTCAGCATCTGATGCAATGAAAACTTCATTCTACAAAGCAATATAAAAAGTTAGACATAATATCAGGAGAACAGGGAAACAAACAAAACTTGATACCATTAAGAGGCAACATACAGTCAGTTATGACAGTATGCTCTGTTATGAATAGACACTTAACAGTGCTTTATTTAAGTGCTATCATTTACATAAAAGTAATGACGACAGATTCCATTCTTTTCTATACAGTATATGCCAAAGAAAGATAAAACCTTTGCCTCAAAGAATTTCACCATCTGGAAATCTGAAAGATTCCCACACCACCAGGTCAGAAAAAGGGTAAGAGCATGTCAGCAGGTAATCAGAATGATGATCATACTTTAGCGTAGAGATATTTAAAAATGAATGTAACAATATATCAAACAATTTTATGCATTTGCATTTCATCATTGATCTAAGACTAACAAAACACTGTTGTGAGAGCTTTTTTTCTATTTTCCCTGTATAGGAGAACAGACATCTGGGAAGAAAGGAGAATTAAAGTAAAGACATATAAAAAGTTTTCATTTAATTTAGTACTTTTAATTGTAATTCCACAAGGTTTTCTTTATGACATTTATAAAAAAAGGCAGAGAGAGGAAGAGGTAATTGCTATCAAATAGCTATCCTAGGATATACAAAATTCAGATTACACTTCTGCACACAGAGCTAGAATCAAAAAGCATCTGAGCAGTCCTCCCTAACTGTCTCATAATATAGAAACTTGAGTGTGTTAAAATACTCACATTATTGTGGTGTAATCCTGAGACATTTTGATTGGCATTCCTCTGTGCAATCATTGGGTGTCAGCTGAATCATGGGTTACAACGCCCATTTCTTTCTGTTGACTCGAATGGTTCTGGCATCAGTTTTGATGAAATGAGTCTCATCTCTTGGAATATACTTACTTAATCACACTTCACACACAAAAAAAGCCGGATGCTAGCCTGCTTAAGACACAGTGGTTGTGCACCTCACCTATGTAACGAGTAGCTTATTGTTCAAAGGATACAGAGTAAATTCTTTTTTCTGGGGGAAATTTGCACCTTGTTTCCCACAGGAGCATTGCACCCAGCAATCACAGTGGTGTTCTAGAAGAGGTTTGTCTCAATTCATTTTGCCAAAAATGCTCCACTTTGGGTAGGATTAAATACTTCTCAGGCTACAGGGAGCTTTAATATGGTGAAAGAGCAATTACCTGGCAGGAAGATAAGGGCTCCAGTTTTGATCCCTGCTCCTGGTTATGTGTATTTTTCTGCAGCGACAACTGGAATTTGCCCTACTTTCAGGTAAGAAACCAAACTACCTTTACGCAAGGAGTCATATATGATACCATATGCTGTCTCAGCCAAGGATTCATTCCTTTGTTGGAAGAGCTGTAACAGCAATGTTGGTCTCGGTGATAGTCCTACTTGAAGTGAGACATAGGACTGACTAGACAACCTCCAGAAGTCTCTTCAAACCAAACCAAACCAAACCAAACCAAACCAAACCCAAAACAGAGTGCTCCGCCCCTACCTTCTCGCCGACCACCTGAAGACAGCCTATAAACTGGTGAACTGGGCTGCAAGGTGAGAGAGATGGGCTTGAACACAGACTCAGAAGCGATCAGAGTATGTGTGTGCCACATTGCCCTGAGCCCTCTGGCCACTGGACTCAGAAGTGAGCAGAGTATGTGTATGCCACATTGCCCTGAGCCCTCTGGCCACTGAGTTATCTGTCAGAAACTGGTTAAAGTAGCTACTATCTGTATTTTGTAAAAATTTGGCTATTCCGGACCTAACATCAGGAGAGGTTTCAGAGGCTGTGACCCGTTTGTGAACATATGTGCTCTGATCTACGTGTTCCGGACCTAACATCAGGAGAGATTTCGGAGGCTGTGACCTGTTTGTGAACATATGTGCTCTGATCTACGTTGGAGAAAATTGCATATGGTCTGGTGGTCTTACACATGAGTAAGAATTTTGACTCCCGTAAGAAGCTCCTTGCTTTGCACTTGCCTTTGTCAGCCTCATTCTTCCTAGGATCCTTCGTAGCAGTGCTGAGAAGTCTCCTACTAAAAAATATCCACAGTCTTTGCCCTGCACAGCAACACGGACCTAACAGCATATTTGTTTTCTGGACCTAACAGCATATCTGTGCTATATTGTGGCACTACCCAGGTCATACACTGTGCAACCCTGCGCATTAGGAAATCCACACCAATTGACCAGGCACCAAAGTACTCTTTCTCCTTCGATCCACAAAGGACAACGTAGACATTTCCTCATCTTGTGGAAGCTTGTATTGTTTACACACACTCACTTGCACACAGGCGCGCACCTAACTAGTGATTAACAGACCTATTCTCATAGACTAAGCAGTCCGCTTTAGTTGTCAAAATTAGGGTAACTTCTCCACTGAAAAGGACTGTACTGTACCCCCCTTGTAAGTGAGGAGAGGGAGAGCCATCTGCTCAGCCATGTAAATTGTCACCGTTTCATTCACTTAAAAGAAGTTTTGTCAGTTTTCTCTAATTGTAAATGTGTCCCACTGAGTTTAACAAGCTTAAACCATTAATTCATTCCTTTTTCGTGGTGTGAAATGTAGGCCTCAGGTTAAATCATTAAAAATTTAGACTCTTGGAGCCCAGAATTCCTTGTATCTGTATCTTGCAACTATGGAAAGGAGACTGGAGAAAGAAAGAACAATCCTCAGAAAAACTTAAATATTTCAAACTAATAAAACAGATTTCTAATACAATCTGTAGTACAGAATAGATCATATATAGAGGTATACACACATAAATATACATATACACAGACGGATAGATAGACAGACAGGCAGACACATAGCTAGATACAAATGAAAAAGTGAAACAAGTTGTGGTAAAGAGGCAGAGAAAGCAATTTTTTGTTATCTGATTAGTATGTTTCAACTATAGCAACTGGCTTCCAAAGTCAAAACACTTTGTCTCCTCTACACACAACTTTCCTTCCCTCAGCAAAATGCCATCACATGTCCTAGTTCAGTGGTTACTGAGCTTTACAGCTGAAGGGTTGAACATAATTTTCACAGATCAAGGGAGCTGCAATCAATACTGTATCTGTTTTGAAACTCTGATCCTGTGCTTCCTGGGGCTCCTGGAGCCCATCAGGGAAGGGCAGTGGACCTGACCTAAATCCTTTCTTCCAGCAGCTCGGCTGTTGCTGCAGAGAAGAAGAGCATCTGCTTACAGCATGAGAGGGTCACATTACCATGGTTCCTACGACTGAAATAAAACGGTGGTGATATACAAATGTGAGCATCAGTAGATACAAATGAAGATGCCATTTAAAACTTGCGTGGCATGACTGAAGTGACACAATTTCAAATTCAAGTAAAATCTGTGCAAGTTATGTCCTGATGCGGCTGTCCAGAAATCTGAAGGTTTGTGCGTGGACCTCAGGCTGCAGATTAGAACCACAAAGGCTGGTCTGTGCATATTTTAAGGGGAGAAAATTGCACATGCCCATAAGTCTCCATAAATATCCATTCCATAGGAGGATTTAAGAGGCAATCACCCATCTGCCAAAATGTGTGTGCTGTCTTTAATTGTGTTTCTGCTGAATGAGTAGAAAATATTAGAAGAAAAAAAAAAAAACCAAGATTACCAACTGTGTAATTATTAAGAAAACAAATTATTAGCAGGAATTGACTGCAATGAAGGTGAACCTAAATTTTATGATATGTGTCATTTTGGAACTAGACTGAATTGTCATGGCTTAGAACATCACTAAAATCCTTGTTAGAGGGAAAGACACTTCATTTAAATCCATGAAAACTACTGTGTAAGTATAGTTCATAAAGTAAACTAAATTCAGTTCTAACTAACTAAATTCTATTTAGTTTAGTTCTAGCTAAATTCTAGACTCTAGTTGAAATAATTCCCTATTTGATTTTTCAGTTATGTTATATAGAATCAATGCACAGTTTTTCATTGCAACTGTAACATTCGGTTGCTCTTTAAGCTCGATTGGTTGTATAACTCGAGGTCTCAAGGATTTGAGGAACAATGAAAGAAAAAGCAGCAAGTCAGCAGAGTGAAATTCTTATGTAGTTACTTGGATAATTCATATCTGAGAATAAAGAAAGCTGAGTTCTGTGGAGTACATGTAATACTTGGTATATGTGCTATATATATAATTTCCTTAAGGTCTGTAAGAAAGTTAAACTGAAGTTTAATCAGAAGTTTTGCTCTGCGCTGATCTGTGAGAACCTAAGGTGAAATTGGACCAAGAAATGTATTTATGGAGATAATCCTCTTGTATTCCCATGCACCTTGCATTCAGAGGGAAGTTATTTTCCAATAGTTTTTATAATTTTTATTCCTTCTTCAAATCTACTATTTTATTTATGCTTTATCGCCACATTCTACACACAGATTGAGAGTCATGCACATATGCACACATTTCTCTCAAGGGAAAATGTGCCCTTTAATAAATATGCAATGTGGCACAGTTGTGATTGAGGTAGGCAGTTTGAAGATGCATAACTTGATAATTTCAAAACCAGGTTTCTTCAAACATGCCAAAGGCAGGTATATGTCAAGCTAAAAGTTACATGAATTGCAGTGTAAAAGGGCAACCTAAACATTTTTCAAATTAAGCAGACATCTGTTTGTTCATATTCCATAACTCAGAACCAGCCAGACTGGATTTTTACTACATATTCATAGTAATTAATATCTGGGTAGTGAACAAACATGAACAATACCAGCACAACAGATCATGTTCTTAAACCTCTAAATGTGGTAATAGAAATACCTTCTCAAACATAATTATGGCCACTGCAAGTGAGATACTATAAAAAGTAAAAAAATATTATTTCCTCTTTGTTTCCTCATTTGAAATGTTTATTTAGGTAGCCTGCAGAACACTATTCCTTGCTATTAACTGTCTTCAAGGAATAATACTTTAAGTGCTTTAGACTACTCAGAGTTTTTGAAGTACTGTCAAAGTTCAAAGAAACTTGTGTTGCCACTGATGTTTCTTCATATGCTAAGAATCCCTCTCTTCCTGAGAAGTAATTGCTTCTACACTTGTTTTCAGGGATAGAAATTGTTCTGCCAATATTCATGAAGACCAGCTTGTCCTGACTACTTTTATTTTATTAGTGGAAAACAGATCAGATAGACTGTCTGTATGCTCTGGGAGTTTAGTTCAGTTTAAAGTTGATACCAAGCCAAAAGAGATGATCCCAGTGTCCCACAGATCATTCCTTAGACTGCCAATCAACATGATTTCACCTGGGTCTCCCTATCTGGTAAGTCCAGTAGCAAGTAACTCCAAGAATGGAAGCACACGTCAGTTTAAAACAAAAGAAATGCTGCAGTGGGTGAGACCAAGGGTCCACCTAGCCCAGTTTTGTCTTTTCTTTTCTTTCCCAACAGCAGTGGGAAAGCTGTTAAAATATTATTTAGAGATTGCATGCTGGCAGCTGTTTTCTCCATTGTGTGTTGTTTCAGCTCGTAGACACTGTTGAGCCCTTCATTACTGCCATAGCTGAGCATCCTTCTATTTTCCTCAGCATCTTCATTGAAAGAAAGTGCCATTGCTTAAATTTTATTGAACAGAGTGACACAGGGAATCCACCACAGAATGAGAAATTAAACTTCTGTCTCCAGCTTCTTTACTAGCCACCCTATCTAATAAAGTTAGTTTTCCTATTTGACCCATGTGATTAACAAAGATATTAATTAGCAACTAACTTGGACAGAAGTCTTGCCAGTTCTGTTTAACCTAGCTGCTTTCATAGAAGTTCATTTGTTTAGCCTTCTTCAGTGTGTGTTTATTTGTTTCCAAGATCATCCATTACGTTTTCTTATGTTATGTTCAAAGCAAAAATGCAAATTATACAGTCAGTGTTTACTATTCTAGGAAATTATTTTTACACCAGAGCTTGTTTCAAGTGTTAGTGATCATATTCAAGACAACCTCAGCTAATCTTCCGTAGGAAATAGGTCACCTGTTAGCTGTTAGACATTCCATTAACAATTGAAATAGGTCAATAGGAGAAGGTAGCAAACCACTTTAAATTTAGATAGTAAGATGAAGAAACTGTCTTCAATAAAGCATAAAGGTGGAGTTCAGCAAAGCTAACAGAGAACTTGAAGCAACAAAGAATTTGGAGGCATCAAGCAGAAGCTGGTTTCTGCCAATTTGCCTTTCTCAAAAGTGGCTGCTTTCCATTTATATTGCCCTCAAAGCTGATTAGCTGTAGTCTAAATTTTACAGGGCCTTACTTCACTTTTTTCTTGGAGGACCTATTTCCATGGGTTGAAATTATGCAGTGGTTTTGTCTCCTTCTTTGGTGAAATGACAGCTGTAAGTCAGGTTGTGGCCATATACAACATCACTGTTCATATTTTCCAAGGACACTGATGCAACAGAGATGTTAATTCAGTTTTCAAAAAGTGAGTGCTTAGAAAATTGATTATAAATTAAATAGATTAGGTTTTAACATGTGTTTAAACCACTGTTCCATAATCCTAAATTCTCTGCGTATTTGCAGGACAAAGTCTTTACATTCTTCTAAGAGAACTCCCAAATAAAGATACTACACCATTTGTAACTGAAAAGAATTGCTATTGAGTACTGTGTCAATTGTCATCCCTCACTGTTTTTCTATGCTTGAATTACAGTTTCATGTGTTATATGCAGTAAACTTGCACGACAGGGCTAAGAAAGCCACTCTGAAATATCTAGGTAGCTCATAGAAACCTTGCAAAATCCTGTCAAATATAGGAAACCCTAAAAGGATCATTCAGATGTCCCTGATGATCTAACGATGTAAGATGATGTAAATGTCCTTGAAAATAAAATTTTATAATTGAAAATCTGACAGGTCCTTCACTATAAAATCATAAATGCAACTCAAATCAGACTTTTACAAGACAGCAAGTTTTCAAAGCAAATCCTTGAAAGGAAATGTTGAGTTATTAATATCAGAAAACCGTGAAGAATGGATTGTTAGATGACTAAAACAGTTCAAGCTAAAAAAAAAATGATAAAAATGTGGATTTGTATTTTCAGTTTAAAACAATGAAATAAGAAGATCTTAAAATAATTTTGAGCCTCCACAAAACTCACAGGGAAAACCTGTGCATTAGAAATTTGTCCATCTTTATTCTTTTTCCCCATATGATAAAAGTAGCACTGATTTTTAATTTTTAGGATCACTTAGAAGCTAAAGTGTCCTGCACAGTGATTAGATGTTGCTTTTTGGTGACAGTGCATTGAACAATTCCCTAACAGTTTCAAAGAAAGAAGAAAAAGTAAGCAGTCTTCTGCTTTAGTAGGCAACTCTCCAATACCCCAGTTGTAAATATGACAAAAACTATGTTGTTACAAAAATTGTAAAGGTAAATACACCTTTGATTCTGAAAGATGTTAAAAATATTTGGTAGCTGTGGGTGGGTTGACCTTGGCTGGATGCTAGGTGCCCACCAAGCCGCTCTGTCACTCCCCTCCTCAGTGTGAGGGCAGGGGAAATAAGATGGAAAAAAACATTTGGGTCAAGATAAAGGCAGTTTAATAAAAGCAAAAGCAAAGACCACGCATGGAAACAAAGGAAAACCAAAAGATTTATTCTCTCCTTCCCGTCAGCAGGCAATGTCCAGCATTTCCTGGGAAGTAGGGCTTCAGTACGCATAGCAATTGCTCCAAGAGACAAACGTTGCGATAATGAATGCTCCCCTCTCCTCCTCCTTTCTCTTAGCCTTCATTGCTGAGCAGACATCATACGGTATGGAATATCCCTTTGGTCAGTTTGGGTCTGCTGTCCTGGCTGTGTCCTCTCCCAGGCTGCTGGTGAGGGGCAACGTTGGAGAGACGGCCCTGATGCTGTGCCAGCCCTGCTCAGCAGTGGCCAAAACCTGGGTGTGTGATCAGCACCTCTCTAGGTACCAGTACCTGACACAGCATGGTCAGGGCTGCGATGGGAAAAATTAACTCCATCTCAGCCAGACTCAATACAATAGCATCTCATTTTAAAATATATTTAAATCTTTTCAAACAAGTCATCATCTTCTGATGTCTAACATGAAAAATAACCCAAAGCTGCATGAAGAAATGTCTTCTTGTTTAAATAGTCACTAATAATAATAACAGCTGAAATTAACACCAAGACTCAGAAACTGGATAGAAGGAACTATAGAAACTTTCTGCATAGAAACTGGGAACAAGAACCAAGAATTATTACAATTCCTTTTATTGGTTTTCTTGATGCAATTCTCTGCACAATATGTTTAAGCACAAAAATATGCTACTCAGGTATGATTGAACTGATAAAAAAAAATCTATATAAATTTTTAAGATCAAAGCAAAGGTCCTTTCCAAAAATAAAAACGCTGCTGCAAAGGCATACACCTAAATAACCAGTGAGGTGAAAAACAGCTGAACCTGCTTTTTTGATACCATTTTCTAGGAGGGTGATCTTCAATCATTTCAATCATGGGTCAATGAATAAAAAGGAAGTAAGTAATTTCACTGTTGATCAGTACCTGCCATCTTTACTTGTTTGCCCTGGTCTGCTGCCAGTCTCACTGAGTCTGAAATGTGATCTTGAAGGAGCACAACTGACACAGTAGTTTTGACTTCATTCCTGTCATTGAGATATAACACTATATAAGGTACCCAAATTTTCTGAAGACTGTAGATTATGTGTCTCTTCAGGTAAATGTTTTGGAGGTGAAGGAGTTGCTTGCAATATGAGTAGATGGGCAGAATAGACTTTTTTTCACAAAAGATTGCTCATAGGTTTCATTCAGCGCCTTCCTTAGAGCGGTGGGCCTTTGGGTCAGGGCCCAGGAAACTGGTACGTTTCCCTCTGAGCTCAACAGAAGGACCTGCTGCTTTTCAGCTTTTAGCAGAAATCTGCCAGGTTTCCATGTAATCACTGTGCCAGGCAAGCAGATAACCTAGGGAAATGGGCAGTGCATGTGCAAACTCGTCCACGCAGTTTTGCATGCACAGCAAGTCTCAACCATCAGGCATCTGGGTTTGGACCCACAAATGTTGGCAGATGGAGGACAAGTTGTAGGTCCCCTCAGTTACTCACTCTATAGTTAGCACGAGTGAGATATTACTAGCCATCTTCGTTAAACTCCCCTTAAACAAATTCCTTGTAAAATCTTTATGACAAATAAGGATCAGCCAGGAATCTGCTGTGAAATTAACAGAGAAGGGGGGGAGGAAGGATACAGAAATCTGAACAGTAATGTGAAAATTGGGATGTTTTTACGGATGTTTTGGAGGCAAGCCAAACTTGTCATTTGGATTCCTATATCTGCACAGTTTAGTTTGTCAGTTTTCCTTTTACACCCTGTAAGATAAGAGATTAATGGGAAAAACAAGGACACAGAAGAGAGTTATAAAAGTGCTTAAGCTGACAAGCCAAGTGTCGAGTCCCCCAGGCAATAACTCCCTGCTCCTGCCGTGTCCAAGCTTCTCTGACTCCAAAGAGCTTGAGGAGATCCAGAGGATGCTTTGGATCCAGCAGGATCTATTTCATAGCTTTTTCTGCTAGAAAAAGGCAACCTTTGTTGGTGGATTGGATAAATTTTACTAGTCAAATAAACTGAATTTAGATGTACAAATAAATACTGTATCTCTGTTTAATAGGTGGAGGTAAGACCTTCACAGCTAAACATAGCAGGCCAAATTCTGGGGTTCCAGAACTGTTAAAGGTTCTGCCAGGTTTGATTAGAATTTTGTATAAGCTGTAAAACACAAACTGAAGAAAGTCTTCAAGATTCGATTCATTGCACCCATTAGTATCCCACACCCTTTCCTTTTGCACTGCTCTCCCTGTGAACGAAAACTTGCAAGTTGAAATCAAGTTTTCTGGCAATTATCTTTCTGAGGACAAATGAGCAAACAAAAGAATCATCAACTAGCTGTGCAGAGGATTTCAGAAAGTCATGTAGGAGCCTGAAATTCTGCCTGAAAGGAGTTTTCCCTTTCTCATTGAACTGATTGCTTCCTCCTTTGGTATCGCCTCCTCTGCCCTGCAAATGAAACATCCAGTCTTGTCCTGCTGGAGAGAGCTGATGGATGAAACAGCTTCATACTGGAAATGGTCTCTACTCTGCTAGTCAAGCTCTCTTTGTCCCAAATGGATTCTACGTATGGCTGATCTTCCCCATACAGAATAAGAAGTAAACAGAGACTGATAGATACTGGCTTTCCATCATCTGAGCTGTCAGCTGCTGTACATTAAGAAGTTATCTATGCCTTTAATTGTGAGTAGGAGAGGGATTTAGAGCTTGCAGGAGTGTAATTGTTTCACAGTAAATCTACAGATAAGCCCCTCTTCCTTACTGCCCACACGCAGTTCCACTGACTTTAAAATATTAAATTGTCCCTTTCCTTCAAACGCTGGTTCCTAAAGCAAGATCTATTATCCTGAAGCCTTCTTTGTAGCTTAGACTCTAATGAGATGCCGATATTGCAAACCAATAACCTAAATGAGGAAATATTGAAATGAAGCATAAGGCTGCCTTTATTACTGCCATATTTCTTTACTGCATTAATTTTGAAACATGTTTCTATGTTCTGTCTAATCCCAGTCTTAGTGTTAAAAGTTCTGATAATTGACAAGTTTCGTTCTCATGTGACATGTTCCTGGAGATAAGGTGTAAGCATGTGGGAGAGGGCAAGCGAGGGGAGGTTTTTTATCTTTTAATGTGCCAGAGACTGCAAAATTTTCTTTTCAATTTCCTTAATCAGATAAACCAGGCTTGTTTTGATGTCTAAATCTCAAAGTTTGGTGAATTGCTTATTCCTTGTTATTAATGGGTTTGAATTCAAGTGAGCAAATAACTTAAGAAAATCAGGTAAATTGTCCTGTTATTAAATAAATATCTGCAGTCCCTCTGGGCTTGTCTTTGTTTCTTTTGAGCTCCAGCAATCTTGTCCTGTTCATGCAATAAGAATACAAGAATATGTGCTTATTTAGCAAAAAGTACTTCTGTAAGTGAGCTAATGAACAGTTGCAGTTTCTTGTATCCCCCAGCCTGCCTAAGAAGGCAAGTGATTTTGCTTATTAATATTATTAATAAAAGAGGAATGTGGACCATAAAAATGTCTCTGTTTATCCATCCTCTGTTCACTGACAGTAGTTTACACTACAGTAACATTGCTCACGGGTGTAATACAAAGTGATTTCTCATTTAGGGTGAGTCTAATTTCATTCTTTGAATCAGCGAGTGATGCGAGGGCATCATGATATAAAAGAGACAAACAGTGCTTGCACCAGCCCTGGGTAGGACACGCTGTTCCTGTCCCACCTCTCTAAACAAGCAGGACAAGTCACATCATGGTGGTCTCATCCTCAGAGATTTCATGGGACAAGAGTGACCCGGTCAGGGGACACAGAGATGTGGATGGCACTGCAGCTTATCTCCAGGTGGGCTTCCTGCTGCAAGGACCCAATAAGCCTGGGTATCACCTGTGAAAGCTGGGACAGTTTCTGAGTGAGCTAATGCCTCCTCTATACCCTTTGTCGCACAGAGCAGCCAGTTATCCCAGTGTCAAGGATATTTGGCATTTTTACAGAGAGATACATGACTATAGTTTATTTTTGCCTTGACTTCCATTTTTTATTCCTACTTTCTTTCCATTCATTTCATGAAAATAAATCTCTTAACACATACAAAGAGGCATACTGAAAAATAAAATGTCAGATAAATTATAGCAATAAAACATTTTGACATTCTGCAACTTCTTTTAAAATGAGAGAGTGTAGCCAAATGCTTGGTAACCTCCAATTATTGGATTACCTCCAACAAAGAGGTAATCTACTTTCACAGCTACCTTACAGGACAGGATGAAGTTAAAGGAATATTTAATAATTTGAGTGATTTTTTGTGCTTAACATCTGTCTTTCCATCTTAATTGAGTTAATAGAATTCTCCTTTGTGTTCTGTGTGTATTTCAATAACCACTTAGTGCTAAAATTTTCAGGTAGAACTTCAAATATCTCATAGTAGCATTTTGTGTTCTGAACAATGATGAATAGAAAATACAATTCTCTTTCTTTTCCCTTCTTATTTTTCTAAGATGATGAAGTGGAGTGTACACTGTTACAAAACCAGGAGAAATGACAAAGTTAGGATGTGATCCCAGTATTCTGTGTGAATGATGCAATCATACAGCTCAATGAATGTACAAACCTAAGTAGAAAAATGAGAAGAATTTGACAATAGCACCTGAGATTGGCTTGACTCCATATTTACGGGCCTCTGAATCCAACCAATTTTTATGTGCTTAAGCAAGTATTCATAACGACACTACATTTTAAAGAGAATAGTATTCATATTATTCTGTGGGTACTTGGCCACAGGGAACAGAAATATATCTACATAGTGAGAAAACAGGCAAATGGAGGTTCAATAGAACATCAAGGGATATCACTAATGACAACCACAAAATAAGGTGGTGGGAAAAGAAGGGAACTAGCCATTGACATTGTTCAACAACCCATGACAGTATAATATTAATCTTGAAACGCTGAGTTGTGGACTAGCCAGTAAATTGCATAAATTACTTAAGAGCCTTTAACATTAAAGTGTTTAATGATTTATGTCATTTGCAATATGCAGCATGTCACATCCTATTGCAATACTCAATATGTTATGTGTAATCATCCATCCAGGCTACTGTTGCTAAATTTTCCTAGCTTTTGGTTGGTATATGAAAGAATAAAATTCCATCTCCTGATATAATTTAAGGAAACAAAATGAAAATTTAAAGCTACATGGAAACCATTTGTTATCTTGATGTTGAGATTTCTCCTCTAAGAACCTATCTAGAGCCAAGAGTTTTCCCAGACATCAGGGCTGTTGGTTACAACTGGTTGTCAAGAAGCTGACTAACAAAAAAGCAGGTGGTTTCTCATAGTTATTAACTTCAAATTATTTTTTATTTGCAAATGAAAGCTATGACTTTGGCTTCGCAAATGAAAGATGACTTTGGCTTTCTATTCAGATACATCTTTAACATAAAGAATCAAAGAGTAGTGACATGAAAAAAAAGTTTGAGAAAGTTTAATTTGGCACTAAGGAAGAACTTTGTATAGAACACTGACAGATTTAGCTGATGGTTTTTGTCCCACTGATTACCTTTATCTTCTGGGCAGGTTCTGAATGAGATGGATTTACTCAGTGGTTCACTTATTTATTGTGAAGCACTTCATGTAATGAGGGCACTGTTTTTCTATGCTATATCACTTTTAAGTGGATCAATACTCAATGAAATTACTTGTGTAATATTACTTTAAATGTGCTGATTTATGAATAATATCAGTTTCAGTTTCCCCTTTGTACTTATAGACATAAATATACTTCCAACAATAATCTTTGAGAAACGCAAATAATCTGCTTCTACTTTTCTTGGTTCCACCTTTAATTTTGCTTAGATAAAGTTAGTGTAGGTTTATTAATTTTCAAAAATTGGTATTTATAGTCCTTTTGAGTTAGCTCAGTCTGGGCTTAGGCTATCGGCAAACTGATGTAAAATGGTTTACAAAGGTATTTCATTAGCTTCTAATGACAATATTTCTTCATCACTGAGAAGATTTTTTTTTTCATTGCTTCTGCAGCTTATAAGCTGCAAAGGAAGTTTGAAATATTAGGACCAGATGCTGCAAAGACCGTGTGCAGTTCTTCCCTTATGTAGAGCAATTTACTTGCTGAGAAAGGTTCTGTTAACGCTAAAATCACGTTGGTGCACATTAAGGTCAAGTTCTGTCTCTGCGAACTCTCGGGACCTGTCGATGCCACATGCAGTTAGTGTTAGCCAACTGATGTCCCCGTGGGTGGAGGACAGACACCTTTGGAGAGCGGTGAGGTCCACCTGGAGGTTCAGCTCTGAGCACAACTGTTCCTGTCTCCTTCCATTAGCTGTGAAGGGAACAGACCAGTATCTACAGTATCTAGTTCTCTAACTTTTCGAAAGCTGGAGTTAGGTGAGAGGGATTGCATCCTCGGTGGCCTGACGTACCACTGCAGACCCTGCACCGCTGGGGTACGGGCACGGCCGACAGCACGGTGGTACCTCAGAGCAGCAGCTGCCAAGGTGCTGACCCAGGCATCTGCACGGAAGGGGCGGGTGGTGATCATGAGGTGGCTCACTGCCGTGCACCACGGCAGCCGTGGGCACCCCAAACTGTCCTGGCACCAGCCCCTGTGCCAAGGTGTTAGAGCGTGGGAGGATGAGCACTTCCAGCGTGCACCGCCGGCAGCGTGCGTCCAGACTCCATCGTGCTGGCTGAGCATGGGGCTGGTGTGATAGCAGAGAAGGGCTTGGGGTGAACATGGCAGGTGGATGAGGAGATGCAGCTGGGTCACAGTTAGTGATGCTGGGGAGATGGATTGTCTATCAGCATGAATGATCATAACCGGTGAGTGGTGAAGGAACAGACAGTGACACATTTTTTCCTGCACACATGCACGGTCTGACGGAGAACCAGGAACTGCTGTTATCAGCACCCAAGTTACTTTCAAAGACAACTGAGAAAATTAAGTTTGAAATTCCCTGTATAATATTTTCCCAGTGCCTCTTGCTCCCAGAGCACACATTAGGATGAAAGTTCATTTTCTCTCACTGAAAAATCCTGACACATATGGGATAAAGTACTGCTTACCAGGATTTCATTAAATAACT
The DNA here is from genome assembly GCF_000690535.1 of Cariama cristata. NCBI lineage: Eukaryota > Metazoa > Chordata > Aves > Cariamiformes > Cariamidae > Cariama > Cariama cristata. The sequence goes on from NW_009622550.1 coordinate 17,551, forward strand.
AAGAATTCAATGTCAGAGCTGAAGTTATTATTCAAGAGTTGTACTGTCATGAAAAGGCTTTTTTCTCATCTTTAAATCTTCTTTTAATGATTTTTTTTCATTCAGTTTGTTATAAGGAAATTACTTGAGTTGTCGCAATAAAAGTTTAAGCATCTTTCTTCTGTAACTAAAAGGATGCACAAGAACAAATAGTTCCAAAGATATATATCAAGTGTATGCAAACTCTACAGAATCATCTCTTTTGAAGTAATTTTGTAAAACTACTTAAAATCATATAGTGAGGCATAAATCTTATAAAAGAAACAGGTAAAATGAATTTAAAATAGGCAAACTGAACTTAATTTGTGCTTGTTTGTGAACATTTATTACTAAAAGATATTAAAACAGAATGAGTAATATTTACAACCAGCTCACTCACTCTCCTCTTTACCACTTCCAGCATTTCTGTGATGGAGACAAATTTCTGAAAAATTATTATTGTTTTGTAATGAGTTGTATGAGTATAGAGGGAAAAGTGGCTCCTCTATTCTCTCGGTCTTAGCATGGAGTGCAGGATGGCCATCTCTATGTAGACTCACATACCTTACCAAGGCCTAATGGAGAAATCTTGGACAACCCTAGCGTTATAGCTAGGTCTGTAGTTCACAAAAGAAGCTGATGCATATGTGCCCTGCAATATAGCTCTGAGGAGATGGTCAGGGCTCCCTGCTATGGAGGAAAATCTTCACAAAAACTCAGAGTAATCCAGCCCAGGAAAGCCTGAGTACCAGACATTTTTCAGTGATTTAGAGGCCCAAGTTTCACTGGTAATAGGCAAAGAAGAGACGCTTCCAGTTTTTATTGCTTGATAGGGCTTAACTTGTTTGGTTTAGCCCAACATATAGCACAAACCGTAATGCCTTACCAGATATGTGTGGACACTTTTGTTGTACTGAAGCATGAGAGTTCTGAGGAAATTAAACTGTGCACCAAACAGAAAACAGAAGAAACCAGCAGTGCCAGCGTGCGCAGGCCAGTGTCATAGCAAAGGAGCAGGTACCTCTGCGGGGCAGCAGCCTTCCTCTGCTCCCCTTCCGCAGGTGAGTAAGGGGAACACCGGCATCTTCCTGCGCTAAAATTGAATTCTGGACCAAGATGCACCTGGAAATAGATGGACATGCACAGCACCTACAGAGAGCACGCGGTGCAGGCGCTATGGCCATCCCTGCTGTAGCCGCTGTCTTGAAGGAGTCCTCAGTGACTACATCAAACCGGTTCTTGATCTACACATGGCTCATGAGCAATGGATATGTCACCTCCAGCCTGAATAAATCTCTCCAGTTGTGGTAGATACCTAGTTTGCTCCAAGATCTTCCTTGAATTGTCCCAAAAAAGAGGACTCCCTCCATCCCTGTGCACCCAGCACTGCCTGTCCTGTCTCTGTGGCCTCGGACATTTCTGTGACATTGGCTGTGCTGGACACGTGGCCAGCTGCCCTGTGTGCCATCCCCGTCCCTGCACCGACTGGCAATTCAGACAGCTCCGTGTCTTTGTGAGTAAGGTGAACTTCATTCTCAGGTAATAGTATCTTCCTCATACATAGAGGATACAGAGGCAGGAGTTTAATCTCTTTGTATTGAAAAATTAGGACAGGCATAGGTGATCTGTTAGGTGCTACCAGGAGGTGAACAAATTAGAATGTAAGATTCATGACCGTGTCAGAATTTCTAGTCTAATTCTTGCCTTGAGCCAACATGTGAGCAATAATTATATGCTCTAGTGAGCTGCTCTGTACGAGCACTAGTAATTATAATCCCTGCTACACAAAAACGTGTATCTCATTATAATGAAGCACAGAAGTAAACAAAAATAAAAGGACTAGAACTAAATGTTCAGAATGTCATTTGTATGCTCAGCTTTCGTCAGTCAGTTGAAGTTTTACAAAACAAGGAAGTCTGCGTGTGGAATTCTGGCCTTATAAGTGGAGTTGGCTTTCGTCAGTCAGCTGAAGTTTTACAAAACAAGGAAGTCTGTGTGTGGAATTCTGGCCTTATAAGTGGAGTTTATGTGAAGAGTAGTCATTAGAGATATTTGTCCAATACCTGAAAAGGAAATTGTTATTCAGTTCAAATATTTCATCAGGTAATAATCAAAGTGAAAAGTTTGCAGACATACACTGCTCCTAAAGTTAAAATACAATTCTGTGCTCACATTTCTGTGGTAACTAGTTCAGTAACATTAAACAATTCAATATTCCAGCCCCATTTCATTAAAATCCTAAAGTACTTACCAAAAAGTGAGCATAAAATTATAAAATTCACATGATTAAATGTAGTTAGTTACTGAAGACTCCTCTTTGAGTCAGTACAGACCTAGGGAGCAACTCAGTTCATTCTAGAGCAGATGTCTTAAACATATTGTAGATATGTGTATTTAATTAAAAAAATCTACCCTAGCAATATAAAATGCTTAGACTTAGAAATCTGATCTCCATGCGTTCAGATTTCATTAAAATAAATCTGATACCAAACTTTCTAGGTACCCACAAAATGTATAAACCTTACCGAGAAAAAAGCTGCAGTGGAAACCCGTGCTGGCCACCCAGCAGTCAAGACAGATTTGGAGATCACTTAGTTTGGTTCAGTCTGATTTTTCTATTTTTGTGTGGAAATTAACCACATGGCTACATAAATTCACATCATTTCCAGCATTTCCAAATTTCCTTGCCTGAAAGAACATGGCACTGAAACACGTGCATGGTGGAAATCCTGGTTCCACTGAAGTCAAAAGGAACATTTCCTTGATTTCAGAAATGCCAGGATTTCACCTAGGGAGAAGGATGGTTGTGCCATGTCACCACAGGTCTGCACAGGGAATGAAGATAATCCCCAAACTTCAAAACAAAACCAAACAACCCCTGCTTGTCTGGCGGGTTCCTTATTTCACATTCCATCAAGGCATCTGCAGGCAACTCTGTAGCAGGGAACAGAGTGTCTTGTGCTTGAAATGTGAACAAAGAAACGAGTGCTGGAGTTCAGCGATGACTCACATCTGGCAGTGCGTATTCCTGTCACTTCTGAGCAGCACTGCCTTGCTTTTAAATTAAACATTTTAAATGATGTGGGAGATATTTTATATGGAGAAGCAAAGCACTCTGTACGTGACTCACGAAGATCTCCTTATTATTTTATCCCTTATTCAAATTACTCTTTAGATCAAGATTGTATTAATACTCATAATTAATTGGGCCTTACATAATGCTTCTAATCCAAGTATCTCACAACACTTCTCGAGCATTATCTAATTAAGCTAGTCACAATATGTCTGTGATGAAGTCAAGGAATCTGTGAGGCTTGTTTCATCCAGCGCCAAGAAGCAGTCACCTCTGGGGTCAAGTAAGGCAGCTGCTTGATAATGCATAGCAGCATTGCACCGTGCTTTGGGAGAGGAAGTGAGAAATAGCATCCCTAATTGGAACTACAGGGCAATTAAGGGAGAAAAATGTAATTATCTGTAATTTCAGATTTAAAGGTGATAACTCTTCTTTTCCTCTGAAGATTGTCAAAGGCTCTTTAATGTCCAGTTGTTTTTTTAGCTCGTGGTACAGATGTCTCATAAAATACCAGAGGTCCTCTGGTACCCTAAGTCTGAGGGGAGTGCCTTACCATGTCATGAGTTCATGACCTATTTTGCTTTGAAACTGTGTATCTACATATAGCATTTACTTGCCCAGAGTAAATAGCTAGCGTGATTCTTTGATTGAAACCTGTAAGCAACTGCAATATTTAACATTTCTCCCTACAAGGCTTATTTAAAGTAGTGTTATTATCCCCACTGTACAGAAAGGAACTGAAGCACTGGGAAAATAAATGATCTTCCTCTACATATTGAGAAAGACAGTGATTAAAAGGTCATAAAATCTTATTTTCCAGGCCTATGTTAGTTTGCTAAGTTTTCACTCATCCTTCTTTCTGCCTGTTAAAATATCCCTAACATTCAGTCTGTATGACAAACTCTGTATTTTTCATACTGTCCTGGTTTGGCATCTATAAACCCAGTATTTTTCCTGTCTAGCAACGATATAATCTGCAGTGATTTATACCATCCTCTATTTTATGAAACTGTGAGAACGGATGTATATTATTATCATCAAGGGAGTAGACACCCAACATGACCATTCCCAAGATGAAAACACCTTTGCAAGATGACCCTTTAAGTAGAACTCCTATGAGGATGAAAATTCCAGTTCTTGGATGATTTTATTTCTCCCCAAATCTTGATGCTTTTAGATACTTTATGAAAGAGCCATTCTAGAAAAAAAAAAAAATCCATCAAAGTTCATTTTTCCAGTTTTCTGATTATAGAATAATTACAGTTTTGAAACAAAGTAATTCCTGAAGGGAAAAAATACGAAGAAATATTTCAGTTTGCAGAAGTATTGTAACAAAAAGTTCTGACATGCTCAATCTATCTCTCTGTTATTTGGGTTAAAATTAACACAGTTTCACGTTTCACCAGAGCAGAACATTTGTCAAAGTTTTAATAGCTTTTGTTGTGTTCTTTAAGAAACTTCACTCACTTTAAATAAAAAAAATGATACTCAGGGAGAATTCTTTTAAAAGGAAGTTGAATTCTCTTTCCAGTTACACCCAAAAGTGTTCACAACTCCTTCACAGCAGATAATAAATTCCAGATGACTGTATTAATCGTGTTCAATATGGTGTGCATCATGAACAGCTGTAGGTTCATGGTCACAGTGGCTGCACTTGTATTTTCTTTGTAGAAAAATGCATACCCTTTCTCAAGAGAGGGGAAGAACATCTCTAGAGTCAACTAGTAGTAGCTGAAAAATGCTGAGTTCATTGCATTGCCAGCCAGGGAAACGCACATTGAGGGGGGTGAAGTTAACTTAAAGTTAGAGAAGTCAAGGTTGAGCTCTTCATAGCGATGAGGGATGTGGACTCCTAGGTGATTCATCTCTTTCCAAATGAGGTACCTAATTACACACCTTCCCTAAATCAGGGAAAATAATTGCAAGTTGGAAATTCCTGTTACTCTGTGTTGACACTAAAGGGAGTGAAAGGTAACTAACTCACTTCTTGATAACTAATTTTGTCTAGGTTTTGGTGAGATGATCCTACCCTAAGTGCCTACAATTATCTTCAAATACTATTTTTAAACTGCTTATGGATTTTGATAACCATCCCAAAAACCGACAGGAAGCCATCCAGCCTGGGCAAGTGCCAGGGATTACGTGCCAAAGTGTGATGCTAGAGCAGTGACATTAGTGGTGCTAAGTGTGCAGCGATGGTATATTATAAACTCATATTTCAGCTTTGATTCTTCATACAATATTGCATTTGAGTGAATGAATGAATAAAAGTGTTGTTGGAATATTGCTATAACTGTACCTGCTGCTGTAGATAAAGTGGATGAAACATCAAAGCACAGTAGATATGACAAAACACAGAGCAGAATGACCAGATGTCTTGGCTTGGCACAGGCTTGTGAATACTTTGTTATATGCAGAGCATACGAGACCTTTGATCTTATTTGCATGAATTTATACAAGAAATGAAAGTATTATTTAGAGCCAGGTTTAGGTCTGAAATGTTTGTGTGCTAGTGCAAAAATCTAGCTGAAGCAATCAGTTGTTAGAAATGTTAAACAAAAGTATTGCTGCATGTCATTGCTCTGTTACAATTTAGAAGCATTTAGGGGGAAAAATGTAGACAACCAGCTGCACTGATACAAAGGGACTGAACTCTTAACAGTATTGACACATCATGGCTGGCAGAATAGCAGAAATACCTAAATTAAAAGTTAATTTGGGTATCTCCACTGTGTGACAGTCTCACATATTTTAAGCTGCCTTCAGTGGAACCGCACAGATGTTACAGAGGAGACAGTATGCCAGTTCTCATAACTTTACAGCATATGTTTTGCTGTACTGCTCAGATCTGCTTGGCTTTACTAGCTGAATTCAAAATGCATGAAATGTCAGTGATTTCTCTCTAGTTGTAACCATTTACTCCATGGCAAAGTTGGATCACTGATAGAAAGGGGAAAAAACAGGGGATGAGGGAAAGTAAACAGGATAAAAATAATGGAGATTCTCCTAGAAAAATGTTCAAGAGAGTTATTTGCACTGAAACAATAAAGGGCATCTCAAATGCTAAACAGTTCAGCATCCTACCCGATAAACCATACTTAACCGACTGTACAAATTAAGACCATTATAAATAAATTCAGCCCCCACCCCCATACAGCATTAATCAAATATAGAATCAAGACAGACGGAACCCCAAGTCCAAAAGGAAACATCTCGTTTCTCGATTGAACTCGGTCAACCAGGAGAACAGATGGTCCTTAATAGCATGCCCTGAAACATCTAATTACATGAGAAACTTGGTATAGTTTTTCTGGACTTTTAATTGGTCCCTCAACTGTGTGTAAAGAGAGCCAAATGTTTTAATAGATTAAATAACAAATATCAAGATAGACTGTGTTACAGCACGCACAAGGCCTTGGTGGGTTATTGTTAATGTGGATTTAAAAAATATGGCAGTGCAGGGAGGGATTCAGCCCTGCAAGTCCAGACTGTCAGGCAGACAAGTTATATTCATTGCTTTGGAAGTCTTCCTCATAACAAGATGGGTACCTTGCCATCCCACAAAATAGAAACAAGAAGATGTGTATGATAACAGATTTAGGGTCACTAACAATTTAGCCTACATAAATGACATGAGAGGAGCAATGGTTGGTAACTATAGCAACCAATAAAACCCTAAGAGGAGAGGGGAATGGACATTACACATCAGCATGCCAAACTGAAATGAACAATATAACTAAAAGATTAACAGTATATTGCAAAGATCTAACCTATTGAAATAATAAAATGTTTTATTTATGTTTTTAAAATAATTAATTTATATTTAATGACTGAGATGTAGTTAAGTACCTAAACAGTAGCAAAATAACATATAACCAAGTTCACAAACTCTAGTTAACAAACAACAGACACAGAAACTAAGCGTTAGGAGAGGCAAGAAAAAATCAGCAACAGCAAATGTGTTTTTCTGTGTGCACTGAAATCAGAAACTTATCTAGAGATACAGGATCTGTACCTCTATTGTCCAAAACCTTGTATAATGTTTCCTTGTAGTAATACAGGCCATAGGAAAGCATCAGAGTTCTGCTATTTTGGTCAATCACATAATTTAATCCAGGTTGTGATCATGCTGTTTAACCACATCAAATTTTGTGCTGCAATTAGAAAAGCTGTTCCAAAACATTGTTGCTCTGATGCTTAGAAACCTCCTTTTCAGGATAAATGGATTAATGGCCAGTTTATACCCATTTGTTCTTGTGCCAGCAGTGGCTATTAGTTCAAAACAGTTTTCTCTGGTGTATTAACACGCAATATTATAGACACGCAACATTTTGTTAGGCTTTTGTGAAAGACAAGTTCCTCTCAGAAGACAGAATCACAGAATGGTTTGGATTGGAAGGGACCTTAAAGACCATTCTGTCCACCCCCCCTGCCCTGGGCAGGGGCACCTCCCACCAGACCAGGGTGCTCCAAGCCCCATCCAACCTGGCCTTGAACGCTTCCAGGGATGGGGCAGCCACAGCTTCTCTGGGCAACCTCTGCCACTGCCTCACCGCCCTCACCGGGAATAATTTCTTCCTGATATCTCATCTAAATCTTCCCTCTTCCAGTTTAAAGCCATTGCCCCTTGTCCGATCACTACTGGCCCTGGTAAAAAGTCTCTATCTTTCTTACAAGCCCCCTCTAAGTACTGAAAAGCTGCTCTAAGGTCTCCCTGGAGCTTTCTCTTCTCCAGGCTGAGCCACCCCAGCTCTCTCAGCCTGTCCTTATAGGAGAGGTGTTCCAGTCCTCTGATCATTTGATAACATTTATTTCCCGTAATTATCTTAGAAGTCTTTCTCTGCTTTTCAGCATGTTTAATTCACTTGTGTAACTAGCTATAATTGCACATTACACTCCAGGTAAACTCTTGCTAGAGTACTGTTTAGTACTTCCCTATCCTTGAAGATATGTTTTCTTTTTATATGGCTGCGTCACATCAGTCTATCACAGGATTGCTACCAGCTATCAATTTCTTTTCAGTCTGTTGTTCCAATAGGTGAGCTAATTTACTGCAGAAACTCTAGAAACTACTCCTTAATCCTTAGCCTTGTGTTTTGTGCTACTGAATGTTGTCCCATTTCTATTAACGCAATCATTAACTCAACTCATCATGGTGCAGAAACCTATGTCCCAGTTATGGTGGTTATTCCATTACGCTTGTTATTCCTGTACACGTGGCTATGTAGTAATAACTGAGCCTTATCATTATTATTTATACATGGCCTCCAGCATATACGTGGAAAATTGTAATAGCAGTAATAAGAATTTACTAGAAATATGGAGATCTCTATTCACCTCTCTTCAGGATCTGTGGCAGTACTTCAAGGGCTGCTTTAGTGAAGTCTCTTTTGCAATCCGTCCAGAACATAACTGACCAAAATCCTTTCTGTTTTCATCCATCTAACCTTTATTTCACTGCTGGTTACTACCACGGTGATTCTCAGCCCCACTTATTTAATTTTACCTTTCCTGGACAGCACACACCTATTTTCCATCGATGACTGTAATGTCGTTATGCTTCTTGTTGCTGTACAGGAAAGAATCAGGTGATTTAAAAAAATCCAGACTGATCAGCAGTATTTTACAGATATTTTCAAGAGTGGAGAAGGATACAAGAAATGAGAGACAACGGGTGGGCATGGCCATAAGGTCTGTTGTGCTAAACTGAAAGCAAATCCTGTTCTGCATAGGCACAAAGTGTTACAGAGGTGAAATAACCATGTATAAGGTATAATACCTGAAATGGTAGTGCTTCTTCTTTTGGTTTGTATCATTAGCAAGTATTACACACCTTGTTAGCTATCTTTGCTATCTCCTTATCTCTGTTCACAGGGGAATCGGGTTGAAACTGTGTTTACAGTGGTCCATAAAGGGTTTTTTTGCCCTCTTAAACAAAGTAAAAATCTTATAGAGTGAGAAAATTTACAGTGCTAGGCCTGTTGCTAGCCACCAGTTAACCCAAGAGCTCCCTTTCTGGATAGTACTGCAGATGTTTTCTGAACCATTTGTGGTGGTTTGTCCCTGAGGTTCCTAGTGCTCATTGCCCAAATACCAAGACTCTCTATAAATCCACTCCCTGCCCTTTCATGCAGATCCTAGTTGCTACCTGTATATGGACTATAACTTTGCAAAAAGCCTGGCTTTCAGGTATTGTTCCCTCATGCCCCTTTCAGGCACTTCTACCATGCAAGGGCTAAATTGCACCTGATGAAGTTGTCAGACCACACTCCCCCAGCCCTCCCTGGGGATTTTGTCCAGCTGCAGTTCTTCAGTGCATACCCAAGCACTCAGTAGACAAGGTGGTTATGTCTACACCAGTAAACATACCAATCCCAAGGTCCACTCACCAAGTCCCAGGCCAGCTGGCTTTGGCTGGCTGTGCCCATAGTGTTCATTTTTCTCAGCCTCCAAATCGAGGTGGCCACTTCCAGACTGGCTGTTGTGAATGGACCCTGGCACGGGCCAACCTGTGCTGTGGAGCTGCTCAGGAGGGTACTAGTTTGCTCAGATCAAAGTGTGCCAGGGACTGGTTTAACAATTCATCCATGCATATATTTGACCGCATCAGTTTAAATTATCATTGGAGACAGCCACAGTGATGCTCATGCTCTTACATTTCAGTTACAGCACCCATAGGCATGTATTTTCCTTTGTGCTCCTGAGAATTACCCCTTCTCAGGGTTGGATATTAGAAGTAGTGCCAAAACCTTTATTTGCAGCTATCAGAAGGTCTGGGAGTTCAAGAACTTCCAAGGTTATAGCTCCTGAAGGACAGAGATTTATGCTGAGCAATTAGCATTTTTGTGTCCCCAGATCTCGCCTTTCACTGGCATACGGGCAACCTGCTTGTGGTGCAGAGGCTTGTGAGGGCTACCGCTTTGTGTAATGATTTCCAGAGCCTGAAAAAGTTTCCTAGTATTTAAAAAAATCTACAAAGAAGTACAACAAAGATAGCCTTATTTAAAAGAGCTCAAAAGTAACTTCTCTGCTCTTTAAATATCATGACAACTGCACTGCTAGAGACAGAGCTGTACTATTGGAAGTCTTCCAGGGTGGAGAAATAGGATAAGAAATAGGATAAGAGAAGTAGCATTAGAGAACCACAAAGCCCCATATTACTCACAGGATGCTTGCTCTGCAAGATGTCCAAAGGAAAGAAGATTGCTGAAGTGATGGCAAAAAGGGGAGGTAGAGGAAAGCTGAGCTTGGAAGAAAGAAAACTAGTATCAGCAATCCCAGGAGCTTCAAAATACTTAGATATATTGTCCAAGTTGTCCTGTTCTTATGCTGAAGGGAGAGTCAGACCATGGGAATTCAAATAAGGAAATTTGGAAGCAGCCAGAAAGGGCCATGAAAAATCAAATTACAGATAAGAAAAGAACAAAGTTATTTGGAAATACTATTTTGCATTGTAATTGACAAACCAAATAACATTCTGGATTAAATCACCTTACGCAAATAGGGAAGGTGAAACACAACAGCCCTATATAATATAATTGAATACAGTCCTAAGACGACTACTTCTTTTAAGTATTCAGCACACAGGATTGCAAGTTCATTAAACAAGAGAAAGTACATTCCAGAGACACCTATATGTGTGATCACTGTTTAACCAATCAAGCAGATGAATAAATCAAGTAAAGATTAAGTATATTAAAATTCTTAGCATTAGAGTAGAAAAAGAACAGAAAAAACTTGTTTGCAAGAGAACAGATCTATTGCTTTGGAATAATAAATATGACGGAGCCTTCTTTGTAAAACTGTGAAAACAGTTCTTAACTAGCAACACATAGTGTAGTTCTGCAGGTAGTTATTCTGCATTTAAACTAGGTGCATGCAGCAGTTAGGAGTTGCTATCAAAACAGGATGAGCCATCTGGGTAGCATGGCAGTTTGCTATTTCCTATCTAGTTGTGTATTTGCTTTACTATTTTTTAGTTTTCATTCCATATCTCCACAGTTCTTGACTAACTCAAAATAAAAATAGGTAGATTGAGGCAGAGGTATGGTTTACTGGGTGCTTATTACAGAGTGGCTGTTAAACAAGCTTGTGAGGGTTTCAGAAACCATAAAACAACTAATCTAGCTCAAGGCACAAGCTCACATAGTCAAGCCTCATTTTCTGTGGTTTTTCAATGGTTACCTCTGGGCTTCCAAATTAGACTAGACAAGGAATGTGGTTATTGCAAGCCTGTTGCCTTACAGATAGATACTACTTTAATTGAAGTACCTGTCCACTGAAAGGCACTTTGTGCCTTAGAATAGTTTCCAGACCTTCACATTCTGAAAGATATCATTTCTTCTCTACAGAAAGATTGAAATACATTATTTCAGTCTGAGATCTTGGTAACAGAGGTTCCAAGAAAATAGTTTTATATGCAATAAATTGGAGTCTAGCATAACTCAATATTATGAAAGCAGAAGATAACATAAAAAATCTAAAGTCAAATTGCCAATACTTTGAAACAAAGAGTTATAGCAAAAGATCTTTTAATTATTTGTCTGCATTTCCCCAGGTTTAAGCAGAGTTGTTGTGGGCAACATAGTATTCACAACATTTTATACACAAATAATAATGTAATTTTATAGTGATTATAGAGTTCTAGACACTTAGAATGGAAAAAGTCACAAATACTATGACTACTTGACATAATATTAGTGTAAAAATGCAGTATTTAATAGCTTCAGAATATTCACCCATGGCTATGGAACAGCTACAAAATCCTCTGCTCTGGGCTTTGGATGGGGATATAAATATGTATATATATGCATGTATGTCCATCTGTGCACACACACACACACAGACACACAGAGTTACAACTGTGTGTGTGAATGAGGAAATGGGATGTTCTTTGGATGTTCTCATCTATGTTTTAATCAGAAGTAAACAGTAACACACAAGTCTTGTAGACTCTTATGCAAACTATTAGTGTTTGAAGAAAACAGCAAACACACATAATAAAAAGGTGGTGCAATAGTTGTGCAATGTTCAGCTAGAAAATATGTTTGGACATGATAGAATTTTGCTGTAATTATGGAAACAAAATTAGTTTAGAAGTAAAACAGAGCTCTAAAGAAAAAGACATATGATTGAACAATTTCAATATTCATTTTTTTAAAAAAAGAAAGGCAAAAATAAAATAAACAGAAAAGATTTAATCTAAGAATTTCCTGTATATTCTTCACTATAAATTCAAATTTTCTTTTTTAAAAAAAGAAAAGGAATGCATACCAAAAATTTTTCCCTGTACTTAGCTTAAGAAGCTGTTAACATCCCAGACATAGCTCTCTTAAGTATTTGACCCTGGTTAAAACTGGAGAAACACGGATTATAAATCATCTCAACTGCCTGGCCAAAATGAGTGTGACCTTTAGATCATGTTGAATTAATTCAGGCTAAAGAATTAAGATCTCATCCTGCAAATAAATAAACAAGTAATAAAATGTCATGACCCAAGATTATTTGCGTCTTTCCCACAGTACCAAGGAGGCTTTTTGGATGACCCTGCCCAGCTCTCAAGAGTGGTATTTGTGGTACAAAGTCAGTGGGAGAGAAAGGAAACGCTGTGAAGGAGGAGATAAGGAGAGAGCACCAACAGGGAAACGGGGAGTCAGAATCCAAAACCAGCACAGTTTTTCCAGGAATTGAAGTAGGTCTCCACCTACAGAAGGCTACTCAAAATAATAGTGTAGTATTAAAATGTAAGGTCTCCTTAGATACCTAAGAGCAGACCCATGTTCATAACTTAGTACTTTACAAAGACAATACTATTACAG
>NW_009622550.1:30473-35388 GCF_000690535.1 Cariama cristata
TGGTGGTGCGGGGGGGGGAAGGCATTTCTGTAAGTTAAAAACACTTTCTTAGGATATTTGGAGATTTTTCTCAAGTTTCTGGATGATCTAAGACAAAGTCCAAATTCGGAAAACAGCCCATGGGAGAAGACATAAATCAGTCCCAACCATAGTGCCAGGATAAAAAAATATAGTGACTATTAAACAACTTGAGGGTTTTCTTCCTTGGGAACTTCTTGCTTAAATTAAGCCCAGTTTTTTTATAAATTACGTGTAGAGTTGATTGGGAATTTTTCAAAGTTAAAAACTAACCAAATGACAACCTCCAAATCCAAAAGCAGAGGTTGAAATATTTCAGCTTGCCCCTGGCAGATGAAATACTTAGTTTTGGGTTGGGCTACGCAGCACAGAGATGGTTCAGTTTCATAAGCTGAGTTAAAATAGAGTGGAGGCACAATGACCAGCTCTTCAGGAGTCAGTGCAGCAGCTCAGAATCCAGAGTAAATTGGAGGAAGATGAAACTAAAGGCTTCAGTTAAGCTCACAGTGAACCCAATATCTGGAAATGTCAAGAAGTGTTGTTTAGCTTAGAATGACAAAACAAAACAAAAGAATAGGACGCTGTGAAATTTTACTGCCGCGTAAAAAAAGTGTCAGTATTTCTTCTGTCTGACACAGCACAAATTTTGAAACCGTGGCATTTTCACAGGATGTAAGTATTAATTTGCAGTCAGTTCTGATAAATTCAAACACTGCATACTGTTAAGCAAAGGATGTGTGTGAGATTGTATGAGTGGCGAGGCAGGTAAATCTCTGAGATGCATGTCTTGACCCTTGCTTTAGGGTGGAGACCAGAAGATCAAGAAGCTCTTTCAACTTAAAGCATGATTTTATTAAAATATAAACCAAAATAATAACCTTTTAAAGAGAGAAAATGTAAAAGTGACTAAATAAGAGCAGAAATAAAATTGTGTATAAACAAATCTCCATCCATCATATACTTAGAGGCAGGTTCTTGCTTCTCTGCTTGGCTACTCTGATCACAGTAGGTTTTGATTTGCAGCCAGCTCCTTCTGATCCCTAAAAAGTTTCTCTCTGGCACTAAGGGGGTTGAGTTATGGGTGAGTCAGGTCCTCGCTCCTTTCACTACCAGCTCCATGGGCTACAGCTCCTGCCTTCTTGCCATGACTCTCTGACCCACAGACACTTTTTCCTCCCCTGGGGCCAGTGACCATCTCCCAGCCCTCTGGAGGCACCACCTGAGCCCACCACTCTCTGCTGAACAGCACATCACGTTACAGGCAATCTGAGAACAAACTGTCCAGCACATGTGCCACAATCTGTTTTTATTTAGTTTTAGAATCTGGTATTTGGACCACAGAACTGTACTGTTTGGTAAGATGACAGCTTTCTGATTTAGTGAGTAGAAAAGTATCATTTATTGGACTATATGAGAGGAATGTTGTTTCCTCTTTGTGAATCCATTGCCAATATTAATTAGCTTTTTCTCTGTACGAGGTTTTTTTCCTCTAAGAAGCTCTTCTGATAAAGTCTTTCAGAAGTTTAAAGACTTTATTTAAGCTATGTTCAAAGTATTTAATGGCTTTTACATCAGCACCATAAATTTGACTGTTTAGTGGGTACTATTTTTATAGCAGGAAATTAAGGAAAAAGTTTAAGAGCTGTCACCTCCAAAGAAGAAATAGTTTCAATTTTATTCAAAATAGCACAAAGAAAATTTCCTGAACCAAGAAAAATGATGTAGATGTGTACTGATGATCGTACTGGGAGCTTGGTGGTGATGAGAGCAATGATGAGTGCCAATATTCTGCTCGTGGAAGCAGTCACTGAACAAAAGACTCAAGATAGAGAGGTCTCCATGAAGTAAAGACTCACCACATGCAACATCCAGGAAGATGTATTGAATCTATGTGATGTAGGCCCAGTTCAGGCTACTTGACTACAAATAGTTAATTACAATAAAAGGTGTAATTTTTGCTGAAGAAATTGGTTACACATATTAAAAATGTTTTCTTGCTATTTTAGATTACTGCAGCAATTATCTGTAACTCTTCTTTAGTACACAGACTACAGCCAATACCATTATGTATAGACATCCTTAGTGAGATGTTGTACATGCAGCATGTTTAAATTTAAAAATAAAAAATTAAAAAATTTCCATGACATTATTCACATAAGTAAATTTAAATATCTGAGTGGAAAATAGAGTCTCAAATTGGGAACATATTTCTGCAGTCACCAAAATTACTTGCAAAATCAAGCGTTCATTCACACAGATTTCCATTATAAAGGAAAATGATGGTATTTCTATATAGAAACAAACTCACTTAAATTTGCTGTCTGATGATGAGATTTGCGTATCTAAAAGCAGGAAAGCGATAGACTCAGAACTCAGTCTTCATTAGTATCTCGCTCAGTGAATGGACAAATCTTTTGTGTTTTCTGGAACATCTCAGAGGATGCAGCATTAGTCGGATAAGGTACTGGAATTACTTTTAAACAGATTATGAAAAAAGACATTAGAGTATGAAAATGACCATGAATTGTAACAATGTGGTTATTTCACTGTTTTGTGGAGTCATTCAAAAAGAAAATGTTGCGTAGCAAGTCCTAGTAATTAAAAGGTACATAAAATGGACATATGGTGCTAAAACCTCAAGATAAATTTAGATAAGAAATCCAGGAAGAAAATCTTGAAAAAATAATTGAAAAAGAGCTATCTGGACAGCCATCTGGTTAAAAGCATTAGTCATGTTTAGTCTACATCCAGTATTGGCTTGAGCAAACAGCTAACCTATGCTCTGGAGGGAAAACAAGGCAGGCATGCTGTAATTAAGTAAAATGGCACATGGGGATAAATTAGAGAAGCTTCCACTTTTGTTGCACCTAATCCTGTCAAGTGATCCATGATGAAAATAACATTAATAAACAAGTAGCAGTTTTAACTTACTAAAAGTCATGTTCTTTACTGGATTTTCTTCTAGTGGCCTTCCGTCATGAAAATCTGTTTTTCTTCCAGAAGTCTTCTGAATAAATGAAATATTTATTCAGAGTGGTACTCTGTTAGAATAAAATAAGAAAGTTGATTTATATTGTCTTTCTATGCATACAGGGAAAATCTACACATTCAAGTGGAAAGGATTTCATTAATAAAAGAGGGAAATGAAGCCACAGATTTAAAAAAAATCTGTATAATCAGTTAAGACCTAAAAATCCTTAAATTGCTAGAGAAATTTTATTCTGTTGTTGATTCCCTGTTTTAATAATTTTAAAGCCAGAAGGTTCTCTTTAGGCTTTCTAGCATTAGCATATCACCCCAAGCTTTATGCAAGACTCTGATGGTTCTGTGGATGGGGTGTCAAAACCAAAATGCATCCATATTCCTGGCTGCTTCTGAGCCTGGACTTACTATCTCCATCTGACATTTGCCTATGCCTTTAAAGCACATCTACTCAAGGCCCTAGCAGATCACGAGACACTTCTAAATACCAGTGTCGAGGTTCAGATCCTGTGATCGGCCACGTTGCTGCTTTTTCAGAAAGACTGATCCATGTGGGTGGAGTGGCCACTGTGCTTCCTCTCATAGACTGAGCTCAGGTATCTGTGTGTAGCAGTGCACTGGGCCATGCAGATGAATTGTTTACTTTCCACAGTCAATGGGGAGAGATAGGTGCTTCCCAAAGGCAATGCACATTATCTGTCTTCATGCTTATCTCAAGACGGGTTGAATAACCTTCTCAAAGACTGTGCTTCAGTCTGGGTCCTCCAGGACATTTCCAAAGCTTAGGAAAGCTTATCCCATTTAAAAAGAAGGGAAACGATGTGCAGAAAATTATTCATTGCTTAGAATGAGATGGAGAAGAGCTCTTTGTAACAAGATGCTCTGGCAATTGCAAATGGGAAAAAGTGGTAATTGGACAGGAACACAGCAGAGACCTACGGAGATCAGCATACCGGGGTGACACATTTTGACCAGTTAAATAAGGAATATAGACAATTGTTACCCCCTGTAAAAATGACATAGGATTCTAGAGGTAACTGAAGGGAAAGTGTGATCTAATGTTTTAATTCGCTGCTTAACAATTTGATTTTTATTTAATCTGACAAGCCATTCTATTAGTCTTTAAGGCTGTTCAAACTGATGGCTTATAATCATTAATGAAACTTTGTTTAAATGAATAAATATGTCAAAGTACTTTAATGCCAAATCAACAGTAAAGCATAAAGAGTCATTGTTTTATAGGCTGTTTGATATATGCCAGTGTGCTTTAACATGTTCTCTGATAAATGAAGAAAAATGAGAGGCCCATGTGACAATTGAGGGGTCCCAAAGAAAATCTCACCTAAATGTCAGAAGTATTTTTCTGCCAAACAAGATTGCTGTAAGTGAAAACATCAGTAGTGCTGAGATCTCCCATATGGATATCTTGTTCTAAAAGATCAACATAACACCATGTGGCCTCCCTTCTAATCACTGCACGAATGACTTGCAGAGGGGAAGCTTATCCTCTGCATGCGGTAAGTTTCCATAATGCCTACATTTTTTGCTATTGAGAAATCAATCAAAGCATTAAATTTTCAAAAGCATTTATTCTTATTCAAATACAATGTTAATGTCAGATAAATGTATATTTTTATTAGAATAATTCTAATCTCTTGATTTTGTACTTTGTGAATTGGTTATGGAGATAATTATAACCATAATTATATGTCCTCTAAAGCCTCATGACCATAGGGCTCAGTGAGGGTGAGTATGCTAGAAGGGAGATCATGACTTCTTACCTATTTAGTAGTCTTTCAAAATGCCAGGAAAATAATTTATAGGAGAAGGAAAATTAATTGACATTATTTATTTAGATTTTGAAACAGCCTTTGACAAAACCCCTGATATCAAACGGATAAAGAATTTCAGCAGG
>NW_009622550.1:35419-41919 GCF_000690535.1 Cariama cristata
TGATAGGCAATTTGTTGCCATGGACTAAAAACGGGCTAAGAGTCAAAAAAAATATATTCATAAGGTTTATGCAGTTATATATGTGTAGCAGTGTTCTGGGGAGAGTGATAAACAGATAGCAAAATTATGTAGGTCAAGCAAACCCAGACAAAACTAGAAGGACTAACATGGGGAAACAGGCAGTGCAGTGAGGTGGCAATATGAAATTCAATGCTATAATAAATCTGGATGTGGTCCTAAATTACTAATCATAGCTCTTTAAGGATCACTGCTCAACAGAGATGAAAATCAGGAAGTAAATATTAGGCTACAAAAGCCTGGTGTGAAGAATAAAAAGGAAAAGATCGTAAGCCCATTTATAAATCAAGATACATCTGCTGTGCTAGGAATACTATTCTTAGGTTGGCCTGTCTCAAAATACAGTCTTTCTGAAGGTCCAGATGGGAGTAGTAAGAAAGATTAGGAAGAGACTCAAAAGTCAGTACTAAGAAAGATGAGAACTGGAACTCTGTGCTTTACAGAGACCTCCTAATAACCCATCTTGTCTTATCCAAGTGAAGATTGGTGGTAAGGAGGATAAAAGGAATTTCATCTTACAAATAAGTGTGCTTCTCCCCTTCATGCTTCTGACAGAGATTTTGGAGGAGGAGGAATATGCTTTTTAAACAAGGAAAACAATGTGAGGACCTATAAATATTAAATCCAGGCTCATAAGGAAATGGGAATATTTCTATATAGAAGGTGGCATTTTTCCTTCTGAAGAGCACTTAATCATTGTCTGTATAGACAATGCAGAAGCAGCATCAAGTGTTAAGTACGATGAGTCCCCATTAGGACTTGCTTATGAAGTAGCTGCTCATTTGGGAAATTCCTTGAAGGTGAAGAAGGTGAAGAAACCAAACTTGAACCACGCAGGAGTATCATGGCAAGGACCCATAGAGAGTCATGAAAGATTGCACTCTGCCACTTTTACACAGAGCTGATCTTGTATATTTTCATAGAATCACAGAATGATTTGGTTGGAAAGGACCTTACAGACCATCTAGTGCCAACCCCCTTGCCATGGGCAGGGACACCTTCCACCAGACCAGGTTGCTCAAAGCCCCATCCAACCTGGCCTTGAACACTTCCAGGGATGGGGCATCCACAGCTTCTCTGGGCAATCTCTGCCACTGCCTCACCGCCCTCACCGTGAAGAATTTCTTCCTTAGATCTCATCTAAATCTTCCCTCTTCCCGTTTAAAGCCATTGCCCCTTGTCCTGTCACTCCATGCCCTTGTCAAAAGTCCCTTCCCAGCTTTCTTGTAGGCCCCTTTTGGGTACTGGAAGGCTGCTATTTTGGTTAGATCTTGTGGCCCCCATGAACTTCCTAATACTGGCATACACGCTATTTCCTGCCCCTGGGTCATCTCTCTGCCAGCATCCCATAGAGAGTGTGACCAGGTGACAAACTCTTGAAGAAATGTACAGGGCTGATTTCCTTTTTAATCTCTCTCCCTAAAACCTGCCGATACCTTCCAATCCACTCCAGTTTAGTTTATCCTCACACTTGCCCATTAAAAAAAAACAACCCTCAATGTTTATTTCACTCAACCCCTTCTTTCTTGTTCCCTCCCCAGCTAGCACAAAGGTCAGGATGAGGTGAGGTCTTTTTATACAGGTGGTCATATTCCTCACATGAGGGGGCAATCAATCAAATGCAAGAGATCTCAGGGAAGGCAGGTGAGGTTAGGGTCCCAACCCTGGATGTCATGAGCTGGAGAAGCACACTGAGGCTGAAAATCTCTTTGGTTGCTATGGTGTGATATCTTGACACTTCACTCTTCAATTTAGGAGGAACAAATCCAGGCTTCAGTTCTTATTTTCTGACCCAAGCATCATATAATTCTTCAGTGGAAAATGAAGCCTCCCCTAAAACCAAACTCAGCTGCATTTCTCAATAGCTTTGGGATCATTCCAAACTATAGCTGCTTACCCAAATCTTGTTCATTTTACACTCATTTTATAATGCAAGGGAAGCCAAATGAAACACATTCTTTTTCTCAGACAAAATTTCCCAACCCTCCCTCTCCCCACTTCCACTATTTCTACTTTAATTTTCAAAGAGTTAGAACAGCTTCCCCTTTTCCAAAAGAGCAGTTCTCCTCCCCAGCCTGAGTGTTCAGATTCAGATTACAAAATTAAGAGGGAAGATGGTGTAAATGACATAGAAAATATAGTAAGTGCATTAATGCTAGGACTGGCTAGAAAACTAGTGACTTCTTTATGCTACATCCTTTCTGTGCTTCATTTTCCACTGCTGCGTTCTGCTGCTAACCTTTGTCCTGTGCTGCTCAGAAAGTGCCCATATTATCTGAGTAAGGCTCCAAGCTGTAATAATTTAGCTTATTGGTTTGAGCTGGCACAAAATGTGGCAGAACTGATGGCAGAAATAAGACCAAAATAGATTTGATGGAATTAATGGAGCACTTGTGGGCAGAAGTTGGCTTAACACGTTAAAGATTTTTTTCCTAGCTCAACAGTGAAATGCAGGACTGTATCTACAGGAGATGGAGTTAACAGGGACTGATAAATCAGTATAATGCAATAGCTAAACCCACAGCTACATGGGGAAAAGCCCGGAGAGAGCCAGGGCTGTATAACACTTGGGCAGTGCTGCTGGACGTGCTTTTCTTAGGGATGGTGATGAAATGGGCAGAGGTAAGCATGCTCATAAGCAGCCCTTTGCTGCAAACCACTAAAAAAACGTGCTCTTTCCTTCCCACTGGAACATGGGACAGAACAGGACTGAGCTGTCCACCCCTGTCCCTTGGATCAACTGCCCCATAGGTGTGGTGCTTGTGGCATTTGCCTTTCTGTGAGCCACAGCCGCAAGGGACATGGGGACAAGGGTGAGCCGCGGGCTTCTGAAGCTTCCAGGCGGAATCAGAGATCTCAGGCATCGTATGGCCCCATGCAAATGTGGGGAAGCCCTCTGGATGCATCATATTTTGCATGTGATCAAGGCAGGAGCAACGCATGGCTCTGTTCTCTTTGGGAGAAATTTTTTTGAGAGGCAGAGGGCTGACTTAATTTCTGAGGGAAGTGCCAGGTTGTCTTGTGGGAACTCCTAAACACAAGGTTGCCCTGTCAGAGTACAGCTTGATGTCCAGGTTGCAAGTTCATCCAAACAAAACCAAAACTCTTCAGTTCTTATATAGTTTTATAAATGAACCTGTCCCACATGCAGATGAGAGATTTCCCTCTTACCTTCTTCCCCTGGGTAGCAGAAGCAAGACTTGCAACACATTTCACTGGTTTCAACTGTGTCTCCCTGAGCTGGAGCTCCAGGATGGCCAGTACCCAGCCTCCAGCTTCTGGGTGATTCTGTGCAGCTTTGGACCGACACCAAAGAGGCTCAGGGGTGGTTTTTCAGGGAACAGTGAAATCCTCCTGCGTGCGAGCAGTGAGCTAAGAGAAGAAAGGTGGGCTTTGAAGGAGAGTTCTATAGATCTACCCCTTCATAAATCATGCTTTCAGCATCTCTTATTCTTCATAACTGTCAAAGTAAAAAGGAAAGAGAATCATATAATAATCTGGCCTTCAGACTGAGAATCTTGAACAAATTCACCTCTGTAAAATACCCGGTCCATGCTGTGGCACAGCACATCAGCAGGCTGGGGGGAAGGTCTGCCCAGTATGGCTGAACAGGCAGTTGGAAGCCCAGAACATCAAGTGCCCTCTGTTTTGCCACTCTTGAGTACCCTTGTCTTATTTTCCTCGCTAAGCAACAGTTATGCAGGTCTGACTAAACACCATGGAAACTATTTTCCTGAGGTTTCCCCCAGCGTTTGGAACAGTTTGTTGTACAACACGCTATCTCTAATTGCTGGCAAGCAAAATTACTTTGAGCAACAACAAAAAAAAACCTAAATCAAATTTGAGAGAGTAATTAAAAGAGTCAGAATACTCAGGAGAAAACCTTCCTTTTTATTTTTATTTTTGGTGGAGATGATAGAAAGTAGGGAGGAGATTCTCCTCTCTATTTTAATTATGAAATAATGTTAGAAATGGGACCTTAAAGGATACTGCATGGAGGGAAACAAACAAACAAAAAAGGTAAAGCAGGTTTAAGAAGTAAAGACTTTCCGTTAGCAGAAACCAAAACTACAAAATGCAAAACTTCCACTATAGAAAAGCTGGACTGATTGAGTGATGGTACCTGGAGGAAGCAACAGTTTAATTGCTTCACTTTGATAATGAAGGTAGATCTTTCATATTTACATATTCATACATACTGAGAAAATATTGTCCATCAAAAGCTGCAGTTTCATATAGATCAAAACATGGCACAAACTTGAGAAGTGTGTAAGAGGTCAAGATTGGTTTTGTGAAGGAAGGGTAAGTAGAGGTTCCGCTTCTCAAGGAGAATGCAGGTCACCACCTACGCAGAAGAAGGAGAAGTAGGACTGAGGTTCTAGGAAAAAGCTGGTAGCAGTGATTCTCCCATTTTATTCCTTTCCCTTTCCACAAGAGCCAGTATTTACATTCCATATCTGATGTTAAAAGTCTGCCTAGCAGATGTAGCAAACTACTAATAATGTAAACATCTTCCAGTGGAGCCAAGGAACACCAAAGATAGACACAAGCATTTATTGAACAAGAGGATAGTTCAAAAACCAAAAACATCAATCTCCACACACATCCCTCGGCCCCCCGAAATCAGAAAAATTATAGGACCTGTGCCTAGGGCAGAACACTTTCTTTTGCTGGCTGAGCCTTCTGGCTATTTGAGTAAGTTGCACTATCTGGCCCTGTTAACTCCATCTCCTGTAGATACAGTCCTGTGTCTCACTGTCAAGCTAGGAAAAAATTTGACTGTTCTTCTGTTCCTTATGAAGAGAATCCAGAGGGTAACAAAAGAGAATTTCCCAACCTCAAGTCTATGACAAGGTCCTTTATGATTCATTGTGCTGTGCTTCAGCACAGGTCACAGTGGTGAGGTCACAGGCTGATGCCGTACGTGCAAAACCCAGGAAGATTAATTTCACTGCATAAGAAACTCAAGGGCCAGTGTGATTCATCATCAATCACTGTTCCTGTTTACACCAGAGCTTTAAAGAAATTTAGCAACAAACAAGATATGATGTAGAATGAGTTCCTGGTCCCTGACAGTGAAATAAAAGATTTTGGGAAAGTTAAAAGACTTCAAAGGAAGAAGTTGAACCTCCGAGAAACCACTTGCAAAGTGACTTATGTAGCTGTCCCCAGTTTGGCTGGAGAAGTGCTTTTGGCAGTAAGGTAGGACATGTTCAGAGAAAAAAAAAGTGATCTTAAGAATACAGCAATGACAACTGTATTTGCTAACCAACAAGTTCAAGCATATTTTGATGGCAAAATTGTTGAATGTTGCCTAAATCAAGGCATTCTGTGGATCAAAAATGCCCATGGCAAAAAATGTTCACTGTACGTACTTAGTGCCTGTACAAATTAGGATAGTTTTTCAGCAACTAAATACCTAAATATAGATTTAGTAAGCATGCTTAAAAAAGCTCACCAGTGTACATTTATGTAGAACCTAATTCTGCCACTCTTAGTGATGAGAGGTGGTAAATGAATACATGAGTGATCTTATTAAATAAATTTTGCTTTCAGGATGAGTTATACTTTTAGGATCAGGTCCAAAGATATTACAAAAGAAATATCAACAAATATTTATTAAAGCAGAAGAGCACACACAGGAGCATCCAAAGCTTGTTGTGTATTTCTAAACTGACATGCAAGGCAAATGAAAATAAATCGAATCCAAACCCAAAGGCAAAACTGGCTTTCTTATTGATACAACAAAACCAATGACTAACAAGCTGCTACTCTGGTCTTGCATTTCTAGAACATATATTTCTGAAAGCTTGGCATCACTAAATTGCTCACAAAACACTGAAAAACAAAACTTGCCCAGCAACAGTTTGCTGGAGTGGGTTTGGGTTTGCTTTTTTTTTTTCTTTTCTGTATTACTGATGAAATAAGTCTACATCAATGACCTTGCTATCTTGTAATCCTAGATGTTACCAGGCAACCGTTATATGCAACAGCACCTAGCTTGCCCCCCTCTAAAAATAACCCAAACATTCCAAATCCTTCCACTCCACGCACTAATAAAAGCGGCATCTTTCTACTACTGAATGCTTACTCAGGTATCTTCCTTAAAAAATTCAGACTGACAAAATTCTGGTTACCCTTTCCTGAACATGCTGCTCTTCAGTTCACAATGTGATCAGTTAACAGGCTCTAGCTGCGTATACTTATATTTTCATTCAACTATAGTTTCATCACACACACACATAGAATCATAGAATCATAGCACCATTATGGTTGGAAGAGACCTCAAAGATCATCAAATCCAACCATATACTGAGTGCCACCATGCCCACTAAACCCACTAAACCACGTCTCGAAGCACCACATCTAAACGTTTTTTGAACACCTCCAGGGATGGTGACTCCACCACCTCCCTGGGGAGC
>NW_009622550.1:42280-42660 GCF_000690535.1 Cariama cristata
CAGGGGGACAATCACTGCCCTGGTCCTGCTGGCCACGCTATTTCTGATACAGGCCAGGATGCTGTTGGCCTTCTTGGCCACTTAGGCACACTGCTGGCTCACATTCAACTTTTTAACTTCAAATGAGGCTCTATCTGGAAACTAAAGTCAATTATTTAGAATCTAGCAACAATATCGACAAATGTAGTATAAGTCAAAAATGTATGAGATCTGGATGACTATACCAAAAAAATTCATCACAACCCAAATATACTTTTGTATCTTCAATGCTATACAACTCTGAAACAGTAAATTAGAATCATAGAATCATAGAATCATAGAATCATAGAATGGTTTGGGTTGGAAGAGACCTTTAAAGGTCATCCAGTTCCAACCCCACC
>NW_009622550.1:42709-68336 GCF_000690535.1 Cariama cristata
ACACCCAACATGGTCTTGAACACTTCCGGGGAGGGGGCATCCACAACCTCTCTGGGCAACCTGTGCCAGCACCTCACCACTCTCACGGTGAAGAATTTCTTCCTAATCTCTAATACAAATCTTCCCTCTTCCCGTTTAAAGCCATTGCCCCTTGTCCTGTCACTACAGGCCCTAGTAAAAAGTCTCTCTCCGTCTTTTGTATAAGCCCCCTCTAGGAATTGAAAGGTTGCTCTAAGGTCTCTCTGGAGCCTTCTCTTCTCCAGGCTGAACAACCCCAACTCTCTCAGCCTCTCCTCATAGGAGAAGTTCTCCAGCCCTCTGATCATCATGACAGCTCAAATTTGTATGTAGCTTTTCTGAGGTATCACCAAAAGATGCATATTAAGCATTTAGATAATGAAAAAATGACAGAGTAAAGTTTTCTGTACATTTTCTTAAGGCAGATGTCATATACTGATGAAGTCCTGAATTTGGTGGATCGAGATCAAGAATAAGCTGAAGAAACTGCAAAAGTGTAACTAATGATGCTAGAAGAAATAGCAGCTAAATCTTGCCAATGCAGGAGCTCCTACATAGAAGAACGTTTCAACAAAATAAAAGACCTGCAGTTAATCACACATCATCCTAAATTTCTACAGATAAGCTCTAAAATTTAATGCAGATGACACAAAACCCATTCCAATCAGGCTTGACTGTGAGACTTTAGACAGATTGGAAGATGAGATGTAAGAGACTTCTGTGTACACTATCGATCAAAACCTGACAACCTGAAACCACTGTGCAATTAGCAGCTACCAGCACAGCCTTTCTGATGGATTCCCAGCTAGTGATAAATCCAGCACAAGCAGAGAAACTGCCACCTATGCCGGGCAAAAAAATTCGTAAGAGGAGAGCAGCACTGCCATACATCATGTCTTTTGCACCCTGAGTTGAGCTTTTTCCATGAAATAGTCTCTGGGTCTCTGGTTTCTGTCCCAGTAGGAACTCTTCACCAGTTTAATTTAGGATAAACAATCAGAAATTTTAAAATTAAGTATGAATATGGACCTTCACACACTTCTGCAAGCCTGAACAAGGTGTCTTACCACACTACAGAATGGTCTCAATGCTTGATCAGTCACTCCTCTTGAGTCTCCCCCCCGAGTCGATGCCTGAAAGAATCAGTGGAATTTTATAAAGCCAGAGATGTTCAAAGCAACAAACGTCCAGCAGCAGCGGCAGCGGCAGCTAGGGCATGAAAATGCACTCCAGAGCAAGGAATAGCAATGCAATAAGTGGAGTACTTGCAGAAGCTTAACAAAAATCTTCAAGAGAGCTAGCAATGATGCTTCAGAGGCAGGTAAACATACAGAATGGTGAGAGGGAGATAAAGGAATGACACTGTACACTTGGAAGCTGATCTGCTTTAAGGTATGTATGAACTCCAAGGTAGATTAATCAACAAAGAATAAAAGTTTTGTTCTCTGAAGAAATTACACAGAAGAAAACAAGAGGAACCACTAAGTACTCAAACCTGCCATTTTTTTAACTGATCAGCATAGTTCCATTCTTTTTTCTCACCAGCACATCTATTAAGTGGAAGGGCTCCTCACATGGACATAGACATGAGCAAAACGGGACGTTCACAGGCTGGATTCAGCTTGGGGGGTAAAAGGATGCTCTGAGAAGCAGAACTCTGCTGTGACTCTGGGGCGCCCTGAAAGGTTACAGCCGGCTAGAAGGAAAAAAATAGTTTTGACTAAAACAACCTGGCATCTGGAAAAACATTGCATCCACTGTGTAGCCCAGGAAGTGGAAAAAAGGAACGATGAGAAAAGGTGTGCTTCTGTAGAATTAAAAAAAGACTAAAAAAATATTTAAAATGAGTAATTTTTCAACACCAGGAACTATATTTCCTAAGATGTGATTTGTAGTCGTTGAACTCAGTGACAGCTCCTGATTCTGTTTAATGACTAAATGACCCCATGAAGGACTTTTCTGCTCTGATTTTCTATGAATCTATGATAATATTAGTGGTGACTAGCAAGGCCAGTCCTAAGCATTTTGAAACTGACTTTCTATCAGCTTAAAATGTCTTCAGTCAAGCCCTTTTGTCCTGAATTTTGAGATAAGAAGTCATTGAAATTATAGAATCACGAAGACAACAGCAGGGAGATATGTTCCTGATGGGTTTTATTCATGGTAATACCTTCCTAAAAAGTAGAATTAATGTATGCCAATTGTTATTAATGCAGTCTCTTATAAAACAATTATTTAATTGGCTAACAGGAATATCTTTATAAGATCTAATTGAGACAATGGTAGAACTGTTCACAGAGACATTTTAATCTATGATAAAACACAGAAACTTAAATTTAAGTGTGTTTGTGGCTGAACTGGAGTCATAGAATTATATAAACCAGAGGTGTAAAATCTAATATGCAATTATCCATTAAATTTGTCCATGGTCACACACAGAAAAACAAGGCCTTTACAATACCATCACCGATGATGTTAGACCACACTACCAGATACCATACTGCAATTTAAGTGGTATAGCTCAGAGAAGAGCTGGGCAATGAAGACAGCATTGCATCAAGTGGAACTAAACTTTCTTAGCCTGTTACATATGTGTCTTACAGTAAACCCAGGAAGAACAATTTGATGTTAGTCCCACACAGCTAAATGCCAAACTATATTCCAGTTATATTCACGATCAAGCAGTGCCCTGCTTAGTAAACGTACGACCCAGCCAGTTCTAGAAGCCAGTGCAAAATACATAGTTTCTTGTACCACAGTCTGGATTTCCCCCTGAGAGAAGAGGAGGAGTATAGATGATTTCTATAATGGAAAAACTCCTGTATCCTTCATCAGACAATCTGATATATTGCCTCTGAGAACAGTGACTAATTTACAGTTTGAAGAAATGAAGTGCATGGTATGTAAGAGTACATGCGTGTGCCCATACATACACACAAAGCATGTGCTATGGATACCTCTTTGCTCATCTAATGTCTACGCAATTATTGGATTAAAGATCATCAGCATTGTTGCAAGAGTATACATGCACTGGCCTAGTACATCCAACATCTAATTGTAACAGTTTCTCTAATTTGTAAATTTATAATATTATTTAGACAAACTCAAATACTATATTGTATATATGACATAACTGTAATGTTTGGCTTACTGAAATGTAGTACTACTCTGTCTCTGTCCAAGGTATTAAAAAAGAAACGTACTTGAGAATCTGCATGTTTTTTTTGAAAAGTCTCATCTCTCCCTGATACTACAGATCTATGGCTGGAATATTACTTTCAGATATTGAAGGGAAGGAGCAATCTCTTTTTATCAGGCTTTGCATTACTTTTTCTTCTGTGACATCTTTTTTTTTTATTATTATTTTTCTTGTTGGTTCCTTGGGACTTTTTCTAATGCCAAAATTGTTCAGAGGACTTTATGTTTAGCCATTATCAAATACCTTTCCAGATGGGTGGCAGCCTGGATTCTGCCTTTCCTTCTCATGTATTATCACCAGTGCTGGTCAAATTCCATTTTTGAATAAATCTCAGCCATCCTTTCTTATTATGCCTCAGTAGCTGCATCTTATGCAATCGACTTTTTTTGTTCATGGTAAACAGCAAAGAGAAGAATTCGCTTTTCTCTCTCGTTTTAAACAACTCTGAATATTGCTTGAGGAACTGCTATGTAAATAGATACTATAGCAACTCTATTTTCCTTCCTTCTGTCTTTCATTAATGCTGAAACACAGGGCAGATATTTGTCTCTACAAAACTCTTCCCAAAGTATTAGATACAGTCTGAGTCTCAAGACTTCTGCACAAAACACTCTGATAAATAGGTGTTAATAGTTTCCAGTCAACTTTCAGTGCTTACAGCAAATAGTGTAAATTGTACAAAGCATTTAAATGGAATCCTGTAAATCACTGTGAAAGCTACAGAAGACTGCAGATAAATTTTAAATAAAAGCTATTATACAGTAAACCTACTGATGTTCCTCACACAGAATCTCTACTTTGTTGCTGTGATACATGTTCAAATGCAAAAGTTTCTGCATTTATGCCTCTGCATCTAGGACACATACGTAAATACATGCTTCTCTTGTCTTCTTCCAAATAAAATGTCTCAGTATTTATAACCCTATATAATACATAATGTGTGTTCACTTTGCACCTTTTTGTCACTGTAAATCCAGTCTTTTTTTATGAAGATTACGCTTTTTAGTGAAATACACAACTGCAGCTGGTTAAACCAGAGCTGTGGTTTAACTATTCCCAGCTACTCTGCAAAGACAGGGCAGATGCGGAGGAGAGACCATGGCAGCTCAGGTCACACAGAAGTGACAATGCAATGTGTGGTCCTTGCTAACAAGTGTACATAGATTTGGAGACTGAGCTGCTATCTCTACTAAATGTTCTTCTTCGTATTAGTCTGTATTTTGGTGTGGGTGTACTCTAAGAAACTTGTTTGTCCTTAGCAACCCTATATAATACATAATGTGTGTTCACTTTGCACCTTTTTGTCACTGTAAATCCAGTCTTTTTTATGAAGATTATGCTTTTTAGTGAAATACACAACTTCAGCTGGTTAAACCAGAGCTGTGGTTTAACTATTCCCAGCTACTCTGCAAAGACAGGGCAGATGCAGAGGAGAGACCATGGCAGCTCAGAAGGTCACACAGAAGTGACAATGCAATGTGTGGCCCTTGCTAACAAGTGTACATAGATTTGGAGACTGAGCTGCTATCTCTACTAAATGTTCTTCTTCATATTAGTCTGTATTTTGGTGTGGGTGTACTCTAAGAAACTTGTTTGTCCTTAGCTAAAAGACAAAATAGCTCATTTAAGCACAGTTAAGGGTCAAAAGAATAAAATTCCTGAGATCCATCACAAGTTTTGTACTTTCAGCACGTAAGTCGTCAACTAGCCCCAACAGACTGATAGTCTGATATTTGTTAGATGCCCTGTATTCTTCTGAAAGGCGAAATATTAAGAGAGGATGCAAAAATGTGCATTTCCGAAATACCAGACACTAGGTCACATTTTGCCCTGGAGTAATCCCACTGGTTTTGCTAGCAAGGAATTTCGTTCCCCAAATAATTCTCTCAGAATCTTTCCAGATGAGACAACACTAAACGTACCTGTCTGCTTTCTGGAGATGAGGGAATCTCTGGCACTGACATATAAAGCAGCACCCATAAACAGAAAGACACATCCTCCTTGCTTCCAGGCCCACACTCCTTCTGTGAGGGCACACAGATTGATAACATTTAATTTATTAATGATAACTGTCCAAAAATAGATGTATGACAAACTTCTTAATCTGTAAAAACCAGAATGTGCCATGAGAGGAGAAGAAGGATGGAAACAAATAATAAAGAAAGTAAGAGCAAGGAACTCGGCACAAGAAGTGGCAAGGTTCAGTGTTTCTAAAAGATCCGACTGAAAATTGAGAAAAAAGAAAGGATACAATTAATGGATCAAAGAACAAAAAGTTCAGCAGTAAATTAAAGAGATGGCAAAGAAGTAAAAAATGTCAGTGGTGTTAATCATGTGCAGCTATGTGAGATTTTATGAACCTGAATTAATGAAAACGAATAACGAAGTGGAACAAACTGAGAAGTCCTGCAGGACCCACAGGAGGAACCCAGGGCTGGTAAAACACACAAAAGAGCAAGTTTTGCTGTTGTTTGAATATCTTTTGTTGCACATGTGCTGGTTGCAAGTGAATATAGTGGGCTTGTGTGTATCGAATCAATTAGAAGTGCTTGCTGATCTTTTCCTCTCTAACCTCAGACTACGTAACCTTGTACTTAAAAATTATTAACAACTGCTACAATCCTGAATTCCTCCTCCTGGCAAGGTCCCAGTTAGATCAACTCATGTGCCATGTTTGGCTTCAGTATTGCAGAGTTCAAAAAACTGTAATCAGAAATGGGATAAATATCTCAATGAGATAAAAATGATCATCCTAAGAGGGGCAAAATTTCAGGAGACCAGAGATCTGGCGCTGGCTGTGGCTTCTATTCTGAAACACGGTCTGATATACAGATGGAACCTATATGTTCTCCGCTATGTTAATAGCAGCCATCAGTCTTTTGCGGAGCTGTGGCATCATTAAAAGCAGGGAGCATTCCACAAAGAAGCATATGAAGAACCCTTAGAAACACAGATGAAGAAATTTAGGACAAACACACAGCTATGAAATTGCTTTTCACTTTCAGACTTGGATAGCTAAATATAATCTTTCTAAACAGGCCCAGATTGCCTAACAAACATTCAATTTCAAACCAGTGTTTCTAATTTCAAAACATTTCATTAACTGAACGTTGCCTCCATGAAGTTTGTATTTTCCTCATTCTGTTGGCCTTCTGAGACTATTTATGACTTTCATTAGTCTAAAATTGAATTAAGCCCTAACATCAAATCATGCTTTGAAGCACACGGATTGATCACGTAGGGGGTCTTTACTTTGGAATGAAAGCTTTGCAGTGAATGGAAGTCATGTCTAACTGTTCACTGTCAACATCATTTGGTGCTTACCTGCACAGCTAGTTGAGGAATCTGCGGTGACTTTCCTGAAGATACGCTGGTGTTCTGCTTTTCTTTCTATGTGGGCTAGTTTCTCTCTAACTGTTCAGGTACCAGCCATGGACCTTGTAAGAATAAAATAATAATAATAAAAAAAACAATAAACAAACAAACAAAAAATTTTCCCTTGCCCATTTCTCCTATTTTCCCAATGAAGACTGAGCTTTCAGCAGATGTGGAGAAGCTGACTCTGTCCAATACACCAGCTATAGGCACTGATAAGGAACAAGACAGACAGTTTTAAAAGGAGACACAAGCCGGGAAAACAACAGTGAGAAAACTCCATGCAGCTCTTTTAGAGTTATTCCTAAATGTATTAAATGGACCAGGCTTGTTTCAAGCCAGTTCAACAAATCTGAGCAGATGAAACATCGGAGAGTGCTTCTCAAAGTCTGGAGGTTTGAAGGCCTCACGTGAGCAACCAAGCGTACTAGAGAACAGCTTCAGCACAATGAATGTTGCTGAATACGGATGAGGGGACTCTGCTGGGTACATTTCTCAGAGGGCCCAGAGAGGCTACGGCATGTGTCCTCTGACCTCAAGTGTGAAGGAGCAGGGCTGGAGGAGCACCCTGTGGAGCAGTTTGGGAAGGTGTTCAACATTGTCATTCTGAGAAATGGTGAAAATACATGTGCTTTCCTGGTTGTGCCAAAGGGCAATGTGTGTGAGAAGATCAGTTTTCTCTGTAGGGTGTTGGAGAATTATTCCTGTGCTCTGGCCTGCAGTTTCTTCCTGCTCTGCCTGAGGGGGATAAAAGAAAGAACCAACAACCTGTAAGAAAAAGTAAAAGGGAAAAAAAACCAACCCATGCAGAAATGCACCGTCCCGAGACTCCATCCTTTTTTTTAGCAGGTCTTGCCTCATGGCTCGTGCTGTTTGCCTTGGCTTAGACAGCAGATTGCTCTCTCCAGGATGTCTGTGTCCTCCTCCTACCCTTCCTTAACAAGAACATCACTGGGCTGATGTCTTTCCTCCTTCTCCAAGGTCTTCAGGATGTTCCCTGTCCTTCACAACATGGGTATCTAGCCTTGCCCAGCTGGGTATCCAGTCTCAAACAATACCACCAAATGTGGATAGACTCTCAGGTCCTCTGAACACTTCCTATGGCTGTGTCAAAGCTGCCTTAATTCCTTCCTTTCCTTTATCTCCTTTCAATGTTTTCACTCAGAAGCAATTCTGTTGGTGGACTTTCTGAGAAAGACAGGCAGATACCGGATACTCAGGGAACATTTCCCAAAAAGGCAACCACTTAAGACTGCAGCAAGATGCTCCCGTTTTTGCATTCATATTCTCAAAAAGCTGTAGATGGAATATTTTGGAACAGGCCAGGGATGGAAATAGCCGTAGGAACATAAGAGATGCCCTCCTTGGACAGAGCAGTGGTCTGTGTATTCCCATTTCTGTTTCTGACAGTGGCAACAGGAAAGATTGTCTAAGAAGAGCATGAGATCCTGACCCGTTTCTGCAGTCCATTCCTGTGTACGCTCAGGGACACCTTCACAAACTCCTAATCCGAGTAACAAACAGGCTTGAGGTCACTGTTACCTCAAGGGAACGAAATTCAAAATTGCGAGCAAAGCGCCATGGCACAGGGGCCTAGTGGGGTTCCAAGCGTCTCTAATCTCAGACCCGTACCACAAATTCGCACCTGACACTGTGACAGTGACATGTCCTGCCCTACCCCCAGCCCCTTCTCAATAAACGCTTCTTCTAAACGAGGATAACCAGCTCTACAGAGGTGGAAACTATGGCATAAACCAGCTGTCGCCTCATTTCCAACCATCCAGCCCCAGCGGGTGCCCTGAGACTCGTGCTGCGGGTAGGTACAGGCGTCCCCCCTCCGCCATTTGCCCCCAAACCTGTCCCAGGCAGCTGGAGAGGACAACCAGGCACCCTTCACCCTTCAGCTGCATGCAGCAGACATCTGTTTCTGCCTCCATTTGCAGTATTACACAGCACTTGCAATATCACACAGCATTTGTAAGCCATGGTTAATCAGCCATCAGTGTTTGCAGTATCACACAGCACTTGTAAGCCATGGTTAATCAGCCATCAGTGTAGCAAATGTAAATAAGGCTGTATAACAGCACGGCCATGTTCCAGTAGTTTCCCAGAGCAGCTGACAGGGAGAGCAGTGAGTGAAGAAGGAAACACGTTTCTCTGGGCACAGCCCTGACAGACCTGTCCCACGCATGCTGTCCAAGCTCCTCTCTGCTGTCCAGTCACACGCACATCTTTCACGTAGGCTTTCGCTCACGGGTGTAGCTAACTAGCTATTTTGGCTGCGCTGGAGAGTGCTCACGGGATGTGAATTTGGTTCAGGCTGCAAAGGGCCACGTACCTCTACTACTACAACAAAGAGTCTGTTTTTTTCTAGCCAGAAATAAGGCTGATGCTACCTGCATCCAGAAACTGCTGATACAGCTAAGAGGAATTGCTGCTGAGGAGCTACCTGTAGCTTTCCAGTACTTCAGGTTTGCTTTATGCTGATGGGCATCACTGAAAGCCCTCTCACAACCTGCTCAGCTTCCCCATTCCTGGGGACATGGATACCCAGACTGCGATAACCTGGGAGTTTCCTTCTCATCTCCTGCATGACAATCACTTCTCTGTTGGTATTGGATACATGTGGCATATACCAGCTGGGTCTTTTCAGTCCCTTGAAAACCAGCGTCATGTTTCTGACCTCTTGATACGGTCAAAGTGGTGTAAAGGAGCAAGGCTCCAGAAGGTGACTTTGGCTGCTGTTAGTTATAAACACCTTCATGCCATGCCATTGTAAAGGTGACTCCAGCATGTTGACTTGTTAGATTGAAATAGGAACATTTTCTTCCCAAAGGACAGCCCCAGACCCCAGGATTAATACAGGGTTTCTTGTCTTTATCCTTCATGTGAAAAAAGTATCAAAATTTCCTTTATCAGACAACTGCTTTTTAACATGTCTGTTTCACTCTATGCCATAACAAATGTGCAACCCTTAAGGCTTACAACAATAGCTGTGTGTACATCTACCTCTGTTGGTTAAGAGACTGACCTGTGTTCTATTAATATTTATAGATTTAAATTTTTAATACACAACAATTCTGCATTATTGAATAGATGACTTCCTGCATTTTAATGGTTATGGAGTAGGAGTGGGCTTTTTGTAGTTAACATTGCAATAAATTTTTCATGATTAAATAAAAAGTTCTTGCCACTAACTTCCTGAAACAAAATCCCCTCAGACATGTTGGTGCAATGGTGAAGAATTCTCTCAAGAGATATATGGTATTATATTTGTGGCAAATTTGCTTAGGGGATTTAGATTTATGGTACATAAGGATTTTCTATAGCTGGAAATATTTAATAAGTTTCTTTTTAAAGCTTTTGTATTATTCAAACATCAATTTGCTATTACTTATTCAGTTTTGGAGACAGCTGGATTCTTATTTGCAAAATTGATCATGTTTTAGAAGGTGCCTATTGACAGAATGAGAGCTTCGAAACGCTCACTTGAGTCAGCACCTTGGGCAAGGACTGAGGTGCACATTCAGGCTTCCATTCATTTACTTTGAAATCAAGACCTTTGCTAACAGTTTTAATAATAGCTGCATTGTAAAGAACTTGTATTTTGGAGGACAATGTGGGACTTCAAGACCTCTTAGGAGTCACATAAAAATATGAACCATTTAGCATATGATGAAGTCAGGTCATTTCTTAGGAAAAAACCTGTGCATTTAGTCACTGCAGTCACTGACATTTTTCTTCTTTTCGATCACCTGAGTATTGTCAAGGTCTGGTTTGTGTGGTTTTGTGGTAATAGCACCTTTAGCGGCAGCAGAACACGTGAACAGTGAAGAAAAGTTTCTCTGGAATAGCAAACCCGGTACTGTTTCACCTTCAGGTGGGTCAGGATCTTCACAGTGTCACTCGGGTGGGCTGTTATTGCATTAAGTACTTTGATCTTCAAATAACAGAGTGAATCCAATGAATTTTCATTTAGGAAGAAGAGGATACTCCATGTGAATACAGGAATCACAATCTAGTCTAGTATCATCTAGTACCGTTTTCTGAGATTGGCTTCTAATGTAAAATTGGCATTTTTTACATTTCTAATGTAAAAATTGCATAAGACTTAGTCATGTCAAGGATTTTGGTCTCAAAAGTATGAATATGATTTGAATTAGGGTTATTTGGATGATTTTGATGGTGCAATCCTCAACTTGAAAAAGCTGTACAAAACCAAAAATCTGTTGCCAATATTTGCTTTCTTTTACATCTATTTTTTATTTGTAACTTTCAAGTAGAAATAAGTCCAGCTCATCTTATATTATTGTTGGAATATAGTTATGCCTGTGAGCCAAGGATTCAGCTGATGGATTTGCCACCATAATTCTTTATTTGCAGGATATCATGGCTCTACTTACTCACAATGAATGTAAAGAAAGATATAATTTTTGCAATCTGTGCAGAAGAGTTTATGTTGCTTTGGCAGCATCTCACACTAATTGAAGAAAACTGGTCACATGTACGCTTATGAGGTATATTTCAATATTCAGAATGGTCAAGAATGGTCAATAATTCATAACTGTATATTCTGAATTTGGATCATGGTACCGTCACAAAAGATGCATCATAGAAGATTTCACCAGTTTTAGAGAAGAAATGTTTACTGAGGAATTTGGAAACAGAGCAACCCAAGCAGTTTCATTATCTGTCCTGTGGTGTGTCTGCATCCCAGTGACACGTCAGATGCGTGCACTTGCACACAGTGGCTGAAATAGCTAATAAACATTTTGTGGCACTCGATGAAAGGGATTGTATTATTTTAGATTCTTTCCTGATGCTATTCTCATGTTGACTTCACTGAAAGCAGTGTTTGTCAGTAGACAATGGACAAATTAAATGTGTTCCAAAAGCAAAACAACAAATACCACTAGCCCAGTTATGCTATATTTAAAGTAATTATAATTATTAATAAAATGTTTAGTATGCAATGTTTCCTTTTGAACTCTGATTTCACAGCCCCTGAAATCCATCCCATTCCGTGAAGCTCAATTTAATTTCATTTTTTATCTTCACTTGCAAATAAATATTTTGTTTGTCCTTGGAGAGTGAGTCAATTTAATAACCTAATCAAAGATCAGAGCTTTCTGTATATATGGAGTATAACAAATGTATGCCATTTTCCTGAAAAGGTGTACCAAAACAGATTAACACTTCAAGACAGGCACTGCTGTATTTCATATCTAGACACTATATAAAATAGCAAGACGCCCACTCTCATTAGACGGTGCTGTAAAACAAATACTGGGCAATAACATTATTTCCCTGCATGTTCAAAAATGCAAGCTGGCAAGCTCTCCTGGGATGTGATTAACAGCTTGTCAGTTGGGGGTACTTACAAATGAAATTATTTCTTTAGCTATTAACCTTTGATGACACCAGTAATTCCCACATCTAGGACACGACAGAGTCTGGTAATGGACATGGAGGGGGAACGTGCACTGATTGACTCACGCTACAAGCAGCCACACCGAAACACAGACTTCTGGATGGGTTTAGCTTCCATGTCAACAGCTAAGCAAAAGCCAAGTTTTCAGTAGCAGTCAGTAGCTCGTGGCTCCTGCAGTCATGCTATGGGGAGATTTTCAGAAATATTCAGGCTCCAGCTCCTCTGAAAAATCTACTTATTGCTTTAGGTGCTGGAAACAGCTGCAGTCTTCTAATGAGCTGCCCTTAAAGACGTTTCTTAGCCTCGGGCAACAGCAACTCAAAGGCACTGCCTTACTCTGCCATTATTTTCACTTACCCCTTCCCTCACAAGCCTTTGCTGCCTTGCGTTTTACTGCTGTCAGCTCATTCCTATTTCAGCAGTAAGTGTGGACTATTTTATTTTGTGCCTGCCCAGCAGAGTGGCATTCCCTTCCTGCTCGAATCCTCTGGGCACAACTCCAGTACAAGGAACGTCTGTTTGCAAATTACCCTAGCGCTGGGACACAATGATATATGACCTTTCACAATATTGGGCAAGGTATCGATAAAAGTTATTGATCCCATTTTTGAGTGACTGTCTCACCCAGGAAGACAAGTGAAATAAAAAATCTGACAATGTCTGCAAAAGCCTGTGCCTGTGTGGAGACACGAAAAGCTTTTTTAGGTTTTTTTCTTGATCTTTTGGCCTCAACATGGTTAACAGATAGCGTAACATTTTTCATCTGTTTTTTTAAAAGAGTCATCTTCTATGCAACTAAGGTGTTTGGTTGTTTGCTTTGGTTTTGGATAGACAAGAGACAATTGGATATCACGCAACCCTTTCCTTGTGTGAGCAGCCCTCAATGACAAGGCCACTGGTCTCCCAGGTAGGAAATTCTTTGCAGATGAG
The DNA here is from genome assembly GCF_000690535.1 of Cariama cristata. Lineage (NCBI taxonomy): Eukaryota > Metazoa > Chordata > Aves > Cariamiformes > Cariamidae > Cariama > Cariama cristata. Next base: position 55,663 of record NW_009622550.1, read on the forward strand.
ACAACAGAACCTGTAAGTATGTTTTCTAAGGCCAAGTCTACACATTACATACACAGTTTTCTGTTTTGGAAGAAGCTTTTCTAGTTTTAAAATGGGCAACCACCTTTAGGAATCAGCTATTATTTCTTTGTGTTATTTTACTGGAACATCATTAGTGGCTTGTTTTCTTATCATTAACAGATGACTAACACTGGCTCCCAAACAGCAAGTGATAAAAACATATCACCTTGTAAGTCAGCTTTTAATACTTTCGGACTCACAACTGTAACAGGTGGTGTTACCTGAAAATAAATGTTCCGTAAAAAAGTTTTCATTTCTTTTCGAGCTATGGTGCATACATGTACCGATAGCGTTATAGCTGGTTAGGTGAGGTTATGTAATGACAAACTATTTCTGAAGGAACGTGTAGGTAAATTTCTGCCGATGACATACAGATAGTCATCGGCAGAAATCTGCCTATAAATAATGGATTTAGCATGCATGCATGCTAAAGTGGGGTAATGAAAATGCTGGCCTTGGCAGCTGAGTTCATGTTAAAATGGAAAAATAACTCTGTTTCATTCTTCGATCTGCAAAGCCAAACAGATCTCTGGTATCACCTGGGCAGGGAGATGTGCATCAGAACAGGTTGCTGGGAGGATGCAACAAAGAGTTTAAATAGATATTTACAGATAGAGAACACAGCAGTTAAGGAGATGGCTGAGAAGTTGAAGTACCAGTTCCGCAAAAAATGTGAATGTTAAGAAAGTGTTTTCATACTGAAACCAAACAAACCAATCAACGCTGATTCTGTGCAAGAGGTTTCCCATGCAGGAGCTGCTCAGTTGCCCAATACACTCTGTCTCCCAAAGGATAATTCTGTTTTCTCTCTCATCCATAGTGCTTAGTGACACTTGCTATGCTGCTTATGAGAGATGCTGTGCAGCATTTCTCCATTAACAAATCAAAAGATACCACATTTCACTATTTTTTTTCTCCCTTTAAAATTTAATTTACATATTTAGTATAGTATAAGAAATCCTTCTTTGTTAAGGTCAGCAACTCCACAGTCAGCCTTCATAAAACACTTCCCTTAGCCTTCCTGGATAATGCTGTGCCTCCTTGCTCCCAGTGCCAATACTTCAGACCATCACTCAGGTTACCTGAGGCAAACCAGTCCCATTTTTGTGTCCAGGCAGTGTTTCCATTTTAGCCTCATCCATAGGCTCCCCGTTCATGATTATTCTTGATTAGCTGATAACAATTGACAAATGAGAACATTTTAAGGGCTGAAGCATGTCTCACTGGAGTCCCACTTTCTTTATAATTCTCCACCTTTAGAACAAAACCAAGCAAATCTCCCACTGCAGTCCCACCATTTGAACATTCACCTATCTGGAAGTGAGCCACAAACAAACCCAGCCAGGTTCATATAGAAAAGTTGTAATCTATATTCTCTCCCCTCTCCTGCTATTGCCCCCTAATCCTTGACAAAATAGGCACAACAGAAGTGAACAGCAAGTTAACCAAGTTTCTCTGGCTTAGTAAATGCAGAGTCACGTTTTACTTATCACCTAGTTACCAAAGTGTTAAACAGGAATTTGGGACTCTGTGTCCCTGAAATTCCTGATTTTTAGCCTTGTTAATAAAAAAAGAGAACTGTGGCACAAGGCATAGTTCAACGTGACCCTCCCCAGCCGGGACACCTCCCAGATTTCTCATCTCAGAGCTCTGGCTCCAGAGCGAAGCCTGGACTCACCCATCCTGCCACCTGCAATGCTTAAGTAGCACCAGCCCATGCAACCTGGGGACTTTATAAAAACTGAGCACACTGGCAACCCATCCTCCTTGGGAGCAACTGCAGGCTTCCACTCACCTCTGCCGAAGAAGAAGGAAAGAGATTCCCTGCGTAGGCATCTCCACGGTCAATGAACTCATCTGGTCACCTCTCCCGTCACTGTCAGGGAAATACGCTGGCACCAAACACACAGAAATGAAAGCAAAAGCCGTTCCCTGCCGGACCAATCAAGTCTGACAATTGTCTTGTGGTGGATGCCAGAGAGATTCTGACTATTTTGGCAGAAATGCCAGCTTTTTCTAGGTGAGAATCTGCCTACATAGGATTTATGCAAACATTTCCTCACTCGGTCTGTAACCACCCCTTCACAGCTAAGCAGTTCAGTGTTATCGCCAATTCTTTACATAGTTCTGAGTTTAAAATACTAGCACTGCCTAAAATAAGAGGAATTTCAATTACAGTGCTCTCTGAAATGAAAGAGGTGGAAGCCAGTTTGACAATTTAAGCTGATAGCTGAGATACTGCCTCACCAGCATTTTTGGCACCTGGCCTAGGGAGGAAGTAACAAGAGGAAGGGAAGGGACAAAGAGAAAGAAGGAATAAAGGAGGGTGAGAATGATCCAGTCCATTTAATATAATGACATATATTCCCTATAAAGGGAGCTTTATAGTCAGTGGAAAGAGAGCCATGCGTTTCAAACGCTACAGAGGGCATTCTCATCCACCAGAGGCACCTCTTCCTCTTCATTGACCGCACAAGGGACTTGGGTGTTTTCAGGGAGCGATGAAGCACTAAAATGAGTTGCCTCTCTTCCTCAGAGAGTGCAAAGAGAGTGGAGAATATCAGACACTTTCGCTCACTTGGAATATGGTCCACCTGATGTTCTTCTGAGGACGAGCACCCACTAGAGCAAAGCATGCTATTGAGGGATCACAAAACTTGACTTGGGGGTGCGGGGGAAGAAACCAGACCAGACCAGAATTGCAAGAAAGCCCTGGAGGGAACACTGATTTACATCTACTCAGAGCAGGCATTTTAGAGCCGGTATTTATAACAGGCTAAGTTATTAGAAACAAACAGTCTATGAGAGTGGTTGGCAGGTCAGAAACTGTGGGTAATGACAGTTACAAAGAAGACTGTGAGACCAGAATGATGATGCTCTGCAAAAACAAAAGACAGATCAGAGTTGGGCAGTCCCAGGTTGCAGCCTCAAGCTTCCAAGCAAAGCAACAACACTGCCAGCCACACCAGGAGCAGGTACCCAGTTGTACAACTGATATAGCTGCTCAGAGAGAGAACCTGATCAAAAGAATTATAGCCAGTGTGATAAAAACAATCAAGCCTGCAAGTCAGAAATGTAATGAAGGATAGTACCTGCTGAGCCAGAAATGACTACCTTGGCTGGCAGTCAATATAAAGGGTGGGTCATAAGTCTACATGCAGGCAAGGTAAAAGGTAGGAGATAGGTATTTCTGCATCCACACCTGAACTGAAAGGACCAGAGTGTGAAAACTGATTTGCCATCCGGGCAGGTATACAAAATGCCTAAACAAAGGGTTCCTGAGGCCTCTGCAAGCACAAGATCAGGCATACAGGAGAACAACATTAGCATCAGCAAACTATCTCTTGTGGGTGCAGGTACAAATTGCTGAATTAGGCACTGGAGAGACTGAAGACTCAAACTGAAGCAAAAGCTGTGCTCTCAGACTGAAAGAAGTATTCTGCTGCAGGGAGGGGCATGCAGGGGTATCAAGCATTCAGAAAGTTACTAAGGCACAAAACTTGCACACATTGCTGGGCTGCCTAAGCATCGCGTGAATGTAGCTGAAGCAAGAACATCACAAAAGCTGAGGTACACGAAGTATATGAAAGCCAGCACACTTCAAATCAGCATTTAGCTCACAGTTACACCAAATCTAGCAGCACGTTATGAAAAATCTAGAATGCCAGGCAGCATTACTGTTCACAACAAGGAAGTCTGCCTTATCATACTGGATATGTCAAGCTCTCCCCTCAGTGCAAACAGCCCTGTGGAATCAAATGGGAAAGCAGCAAAATATTCCCAGGCAAGACCATATTTGTAAATGCATCAAGCAACATTTGTCTGAAGCGGAGGGAAACCTTTTGCCACAGAATCCAAACTGGCCAATATAAAGAACTATTAATAACTGCAAAACATGTCATTTAGAAAGCTAAATAAGAATCACTTATGGATTATACTGTCAAGACCAACATATTCAGGGCCAAGACGCCAAGTGGGAATCATTTGCAACTGATGTGCAGGATGATGGGGAGGGGCAGAGCCCAGCAGTGGTTCCAGATTTATTATCCTCTGTTGACATAGACTACTCATTTCCAATATACAAGAATTAGAGACGGAACAGAAGGCACTGAAGCTCCTTTGGCCAAGCTGCAAAGATTGCCAAGCACCAGCTGTGGTCTGGTCTCCGAGTCCTTTGAACAAATGGCCACAGCTAATGCAGCAAGTCGTCCTGGTATTCAGGGCTTTCTCTGTGACCAAGAGGTGATGTGTCCCTTCTGGAATTGAAATGGCCCAAAAAGAAACTGGCCTGTGGAAGAAAGGCTCATATGTAATCTCTAAGGAAAGACGTTTTGCTTGTCAACTACTTTAAATGTCATGTATTCAGCCAAGGCATGTGATAACATAGACAGAATATCTTTCAAACCCTCCATTTTCTCCAGCAATGCCCAGGTTTCCCTCTGTGATATCAGACAAGCTGCAGTCCCTGTGCAGGTGGTGTAATTGCACTTGATTGATAGAAACACCATGGATAAATGCTTCATTCTTCTGGAATGGCCACAGCAGTCTCTCTCTGTTCTTCTCCCTCACGTTTCTTGGGGATTAAAATTTTGGGAAATGTCTGTTTACCTACTGGGTGCTGGGTAAAAAAGAAATCTATATGCATGTTACACACCATGAACATCAGTGCCATGTCAAAAAAACCCTTCAAAATGTCAGCTGGGTGAAGGCAAGCCATCCATAGAAATGTGCCATGCCACTGCAGGCCTCGGTGCCTCTGCGAACTGGAGTAAACGATGCAGTTTGCAGTGACTTCCCCGGCTGCCTCTGTCATTACTGTCTCTTCTGATAAGGTCTCTCCAACATTTTTAAAGAAGAATTCATCTCCCTGAGCACCTTCCCTTGTTTTTATAAATGCGGATCTTTGGATTCAGTTTACGCAATTTGTCTATGGACTGTGTAGAAGACAGTTGATAAGTTCTGTATCATTATCGTAATTTGAATCACTGTAGACTAGTGATTTAATATTTTAATGTAATCTTCTATACACCTATAATCAGCAAATGCACATTTAGAAATAAAAATTATTTCAAAGTGCCACCAACTGTTGTTTTTGCAAACTGCAATTCAAAGAATGCATTTTTTAAGTGCTTCTACTGGATATTATAACAGTTTCTGGTGTAGCACACAACTTACAAGAACAAGCCTACATTACCCTTTTCCCAAGCTAGACAAGCAGCACATCCAATTATAGTATCTCCTCTATGGCTAAGTTTCAAAAGCAACATAATACAGTATACTAGGCACACCTTTTCTGTTGTTTGTAAAATAATTTTTTTCAGATTTGTATGTTTTAATGACAAGCCAATTTCCAAAACTGTCATGAAACCTCCAAAATTATCTGAGAACCAAGCACTAAAGTTTGCTTTGCTTTTTAAATATGTCTGCTAGTAATGATAGGTGAGCTCCCAAGCATTAAGTATGTGCTGAAAACAGCATGCTCTGGTGCTCTGCTTTCACCTCCTCCAGACTTTAATTTTCACTCTTCTCCAACTTTGCTTTCCTCAGTTCCTTCACCCTCTGCATTTTGATTTCTCCTGAATCAAGCTGGACTCCGCAGAAGAAGAAACTCTTCTATGATCGGCCAGCAGCGAGCAAAGAAACAGGATCATAAAGTTTACCAGAAAGGCATAGTGGTACTGACATGTTGGTGCCATGAACAAGGTAAATAATTGCAGAAGTTTGTCAGTCTGCATTGCACGTTAGTAATACTGTATGAGACAGTCTTCCAGGAGACGGAATGGTTACAACTCCTGGTGAGCTGATCTCCATAAATAGAAGCTCTAAATCAATTCTGTTTGCTTGCTGTGATCATATGAAATGCATCAACTGTTAAATAAATCAATGTGACCCCAACGATTCCTTGGCTTAACATCTTATTATTTTGTGGCCATAGGCTGATTAGGCATTTAAATAATTTTCTGTGATAGCATGTGCATTATTTGAATATGCCAGATTGTGAACACAAACCTTTAGATTTCTCCAGTGCTTTTCTTGCCAGCAATAACAATAATTAAAATAACAACAGCCCTCCCTTGCTTTTGTTGATACCATTTAGTTTTTTCCAGAGAGGACAAAGTAGGCATTTTACTGGTTTGAAGTGAAACGTGTTCTGCAAGGTCTGAGTTATTCAGCTATCGACTGGTGGGAGCATTCATTTCAGAGAACAGTAAGTTACGCCAGTGTTCTCAGTCCAAATTGATCCAACAGAAGGAGACCCCCTTTGAAGTCTGAATTCCTCCACAATTTTTCTTTCAAAACTGCAGCTCCGAACCCCCTGTAGATGTAGTGGATAACCAGTGCTGATTGATTTCTGAATGTGTGGATAGAAGAACAGGGAGACAAACAATACAGTGACAGGAGAGGATGCAAAGTTCAAGAACATCGTAGGCATGTGCCAAGGAGACCTTTCATAAAAGCAATAGAGTGACTGCAAAAGAGCCAGTGAGGAACAAGAACGAAAGATACCGCTGAATGGTGAAACAAGGAGATCGTAGCTTAGAGGAAACTGTTGGTGCCACGACTTGGGGAGGGAGGAGTTTTCAGCAAAACAGCACATAGTTAAATGGAGGAGATGAAGGAGAAGAGGGTGCAGATTTGCAGAAGTTCCTAATCACATGGAAAGAAATCTGCTCAGTTTTCTGTTCTGAGAGACAAGGATCCCAAGGCAGCACATATTGACAAAACACTAGATGTCTGAGTTGTGTGCCAGTTCCTTGTTCTTAAAAAAAATGTTGAAAAGAAACAAATTAATAGTTTATTAAGAAAAGCACTGACTTATAATGTCCACAATTTTCCTTATAAGAGGAATTCTGACTTTGAAGATTATCTCAAAGATTTGAAATATTGTCTGCCTGTTTCAAATGAATAGAAATATCCAGATCCTCAAAGCTGCCACTGCCTTATTGGTAGCTGGCTTTATCACTGAACTTCCTGCTATAAGAAAAACAAAACAAATCCAAACAAAACAAAACACAACACAGTAAGAAATGCCTTCATTTCCATTCAGTGTTTTACAAGTGACCATGTTATTGTTAGCTAGATAAATTTCAAGTGCTGCGCAATATGACTTCCTACTTTTGACTGATATTACAGGTGTAGTTCGGACTACATAAAATCCATGATTGCCATTGCCACATTAAAGTATTACATTAAATAAAAATAAGGCTGGATTTTGCAACTGACATTGCAAAAGCAATAGAGAACAGAATGACAATTGGCAAACAAAACAAAATCTTGAGAATTTGCAGGGCAAAATATCGGGTTTCTATGGCCCACACTAGTGAGGTTCTGCAGTTTTGTTTTCCTTTTCAGTTTAGATCTAGGAAAACCTAATTACGATTCATTAAATGACTCTTCTTGTGTCAGCTTAGGTGACAACAGAGTATATCCTTTTCCTTAATGAGGAGTAAATCTGAATTTTGTAGAGCTGCAGCCAAAGCCTACTGCCCATATTTAACATCGATTTATAAAAAATATATCTTTTCAATTTTCCTTGTTTCCTGATCAATTGCTTCAGCATCCTTTCCCCACAGTGCTTTCAAGATGGATATGCCTCACCATTTCATTAACACAGTGCTGAATTGCAGCGCTTCCTTTTGTAACAAATTAGCATTACTGTGGTGTGCAATATGGGTTTGAATCTCATTTATATAAGGATCCTTTATACCATTCTGACAAAAGAGGCATTTTTAGAGGGAAACTCTAATGTATGCTGCAAATATTTAGTTGCAGAGGCAACTAGGCTAAGGCAGCCTCCCTGTTTTTTGCTGCGGTAGAGAGACAGGTGTAGCACCAAATCCTCTGGCCTGGCCTGGCACAGGCTGTAATGCTTTTAACAGCACTCAGCAGCACAGACCAGGCTCTCCGCATGTACCGCCGGCTGAATGTTGACTCCCAAATTCCCCTTATCAGAAAGAGATCGTGAGTCTTTTATTCTCACTAATGAGGGACCAGGCAGGGTGAACAGCTTTGGGATTTTGCCGAGACTCCCATTCCACAAAACTGCATTTTGCACCATACAGCCACATCACCCATCAGAGAGGTGGTTATCCGAGAGAAGCTGAACTCCAATGGGTTACTACAGGCTAATTTCAAAGCTTACCGAAGACTCGAATTTCTGACTTGTCTACAACAAATGAAGTAATTCCCTATTCTTTACTTCATCGCTCTGATTGTTACAAACTCACTTCTACTGAAGTGGTCAGGTGTCCTTTAAAACCAGTATTAATCTCAAACTGCAAACCTCTTCATTTAACATTCCTCATGGCTATTTGAGGAACAAATAAATATCCTTCTGCTTTTCAGAAGAATGCCTCTGCAATTCAACCTTTTATTAAATCCTTAGGTTAGTAAAAGCTATCCTGTCATACAAATATTCTATTAGCATGAAAAAAAAACTTAGAAAAGAAGCCACTGAGTGTTCCTGCTAAATGAAAATTCTTGTGAAGATCATAGGATCCACAGGGTTTGCCTAGCACAAAAGCAATCTTTGTTGAGTTGTAGTGGATAAGTAACAGGAACAACAATAATAGTAACAGAATTGTAACACATTGCTTTCATACGCACTAAGGCAAAACTTTGCCTTGATCAGTAATCTAAACAGATTTGCTTTAGTCCATCAATTTTGCTTTCTAGCACGTTGTATCTGCCCTTTAACCACACACAGATGGGTGAAATGCTGCTGTTTCCTGCTCTGCGCTGGGCTGTTCCACAGTCCTGGCAACCCCTCATATCTCTTACTTCATTAGTCCAATCCCTATTTTCTCTAATTCCCGTGATTTTACAGCAATTTATTCTGAAAGCCAAACAGCACACTGCTAGAATCAGGTCACCCTTATTTTGTTAACACATGGTGCTGGCCAGTGGCATGACAAGGGAGGATCCAAATCCTGTTGGGATTTTAACCCAAATGGTGATTCTCCCGCACTCCCACCCATATAGAAATCTTAAAGTGGCAAGTCTACATCAAGGCTGAAAAAATCATCATTGCCTTGATAGCTAAAGCTACCTTTCCAGAACTCAGTCTTTACTATTTATTAATCCCTTCTGGCTACGCCCAGAAGTCCTGCTGCAGTAACGCTGGCTGGAGAAGGACCCTCTGGAAGTCATCCAGCCTGACCTCCTCTGGGGAGGAGACCTGGGCCAGCACTGGCTCAGGTCAGCCCATGGCTTTGCAGCTTCTCTTTGAAATTGCCCCCCACATTGCTTCCAGTGATTAGTTTATAAAACGGTAGAGTACATCTGCAATTTACTAGTGAACAGCTATATTACATATGTATATTTTAAAATAAAATGTGCAGCTCCGATTTTATACTAGTTCTGTTTTGTGCTTCTCCTAGAAGTAAGGCAGCTTAAGAGCTTCACTATTCTCAAGGTAAACTAAAAAGTTTTCCAAACATGTTGTAAGAAACTTCCTGACTGCAATTTCCCTCTACTTCTTATACCAGCCACCATGATCATGAACAATAGATTCTTCCCTTCCTTTTTGTGATTGCCTTTCACATGTATTTGTATATATTGGACATATACATATACATGTATACATATTATATCATATATATAATTCTATTATATATGTATCTATATATAAAATCTATCTATAATTATATATGTGTATAGTATATATATATGACATCTGTATCTTTCTGTCTTCTTACATTAACTTCAAATAACGTAAGGGAAACAACTTAGGAGAATGGCATAGGAAGAACTAATGAGACTGAGAAGCCAAATATCACAAAAAGTAGGAATGGAGCTACAAAGGGTTGAAGAGAGCAAGTCTGTTTTATCTGTGGAAAGAGAGGAAGAAGGAAGCTTCACTGCAGGCTATTTGATTGCAGGCTATAGAGAACTATACCGGCAGAAGTGATTTGATACCAGGTACTCTTTAACTGAACAGACAAAAGCATGGAAGGACCAAATGTTGAACACTGAAGGCATCCAAGTTCATGTTAAAAAGAAGATGGAAATTTTTGTCAGAGGAAGCAATTTACCAGTGGAGTAGATTAAAAAGGGATGTGGGAAAATTAGTTGGGATGGGTCAGCATTCGAATGTGTAACCTGCTGAAGACCTTTCTCTCATGTCCCTGAGGATTTGTCTGCTTTTCTTCCAGCTATCTCAGCTGGGCTGATAAAATATATTGCCTGTCTTCCTCCTTTATGGCCTGATTCTCACTCCAGTCAAAAACTCTGAAGTCAGAGTAGGGTTGGTGAAATTGTGTGGTCTGTGGTTATGGTAGAAACCTCTAATACTCCTTGGGTCTTTAAAAATCTGTTACTTGACCATGGGTTCCAGGAAGCCTCAGACAAGTAGATGTATTTCCCCAACTTTCATGTTGTATCTCTGTATAGACAGTTCTCATTTCTTAGAACAGCTTGTAGATACACTCAGTCTGCCATTCTGTTCTATCATCCCTCCACTTTAGCATTTTATTGCTTTTCCCAGGAGTCTTTGCCACTATGATTGTTCACTTCTCAACAAATTACATTTAATGCTTACTTTATTAGTATTGTCTGCATTGATCTCTGAAGATTTTATAAACAAGAGAAGGATTCCCTCCTTGAAGAATCATGTTTACTTAGCTTTTGATTTCTGCCATATATTTATGACAACACTTAACTATGGTGACTTTCATATTATCAGAGTGAAGGAACTTAACATCCCTAGCAGTCCCTCTACTCTCTCATCTTTGATTGTGGATAAATAGGGAAGGACGGTATCATAGGAGTACATAGTCATTTTCTTCCTCCTGTGTATGAATTATGGTTATGGATAAATGTTAGATGTGTTGGTCAAGGACTTTGTCTTTAACCAAACTTCTTGAAGCATCATTTCCACTAGCCTAATTATGTACGACCTCCAGTATTAGTCCTTTTTTTTGTTTTTCACATTGGTTATATCAGTTCCTAACAACCTCATCCCACGCCGTGCCAAGTTCAATTTGACTCCAGCCTAAAAAAATTGTCTGTCAAGATATTGCCATTATCTCACTCTTTTTTCAGCTTGCAATAGGTGGATGCTCAAATTCTTTAACAAGTTTCAAATATTCAAAAAATGCTATCTAGTATGTAAGTAGCGTAGGTGGAATTTAACTGCAAATGTACATAGTTATATTACTTAAATGATAGCAGAGTTTGGTCCTTATTTTGTCAAAATTGGTTTTTGGTCGCTGACATAATTTGTTATTCATTTTCTATACTTTCACATTCCTGGCTTTCAGAGTAACCCACACAAACTTTTCCTACAGAGATACATCCATTTGCAAATCACCTCCATCTGAATATTGTATAATTTAGTGAAGCTACTGCTTGTATAATCTACTATTGTCAAGATGCAAAGACTTAAATTATCTAAACTAGTTGAATAAATATCCTCAAACTCCCCTATTGCTTTCCTTCATCTGACTGTGCCCACTAAATGTTCTTTAAATTACAAAGAGTAAAATTGTGCCCTTTAGCTTCAAATATATCAAAATGTAGAAACTTCACCAAAAGAGCCCTAAAACCATTTAATCCAGTCCTCCCTTTTCAAGGTCACATTAAATATGCTTATGATTAGACATCCAAGTAATTTGTTTCTTCATTTCTCTGGTCTTTCGTAAATCTGATAGGCAATTCAGTCGAAACTTCTGATATATCAGTGAAAGTCAGAGTGGTTGAAAACCATTAACGGTTGGACTCAATGATCTTAAGGGTCTTTTCCAGCCTAAATGATTCTATGATTCTATGATTCTACAAAAAGCAGCAGCCTGATCCTTTTAAATGAAAACAGATTTGGGTTCAGAAGAGGGAGTGAAGTACTGAGAAGACAGCTGGTGATTTTAAAGTATGCTTAAAATCTCCAAAACAAGTTTAAAGGACTCCCTCCATGAAGGAAAGGAGAATATCTAAACATGCTCTAATAATTTTCATGTAACAAATCCAAGAAAGGGAGCGTACACAACCATGACCTCCCAGGAATACCTCTGCTCATACTGTTTCAGCCAGATAATATTAGGCTGTCAACATCTGACTGACCCATGTTTCACCGCTCCTCAGAGGACGATGCCTCAGAGGACTTTGTGTGCTCAACGGCAATCAAAATGGCAAAAATTGAACAATGCTACCAAAACGCTGTTTTTTTAAAAGGGAACGACTGAAATCTTACAGGTCTCTTTGAGAACATGGCACTAAAAATTCTTTTTGCAGGAATTTACAAAGTGTCCCTGATGTAGGAAATGAGAGCACTGCTGAGATCTTACCAGATTCATATCGAGTCAAGTAGAAAAGCAACCTACATTACTGGGTTTGTCACCACTGGTCCAAAGGCCATTGGTAGGTCAGCACAGTGGAAGGCAAGAGTAAATTAACACCTAATGTTACATATCGTGCTAAGCCAGTAAGAAAGTCTGCCTCGCTGAGGCAGGAAACATACCCCTAATGAAAGAGATTTCCTAGAATAAATGCCAATATTTGCACTACAGCCAAAGGAGAGAAGAAGAGGCCTGGAAAGTCACTGAGAATAGAGATCCTGTCTGCCATGACCAGGTGCCTAAATTTTTATTTTAAGTGTATACACTTTAGGCAGAGGTTCA
>NW_009622550.1:68367-68865 GCF_000690535.1 Cariama cristata
GGATCACTTAAGATGAAACCCCTAGTTCTTATAATCAAACTTTAAGTAAGAAATTCTCATCCGAGAAAACTTTGGAGAACCTGATCTCTTAGGACAGATAAGGAGCAGATACAGAAGGGAAAGGATAATCATGCTTTCTGCTTCCTAAACCTCCAGACTTTGGGAACATCTTTTCTAGTGGGTTTGGTTTTTTTTTTTCCATTTTATCTCTACAGCTTAGAATTCAGAGCTGCAATAGAAGCGACCAACCAGGTGCACATTACATTTTAATAGTCTGCTCTTTTACTTTATTTCTGGTGAGTTGCATAAGGGAAATAAGAGACAGTTCTTGCCTTTTAAAAATAGCAAAACTTTCCAGTTTTCCTCAAACAGAAAATGAGGAATTTTTACATTTTGTAGGTTCTGGTTGATTTTATTTTGAACTCTCTGCTGCACTGTTCATACCAGTTCAAGTGGATCAGTCATATGTTTCTGTATTGGGTTTGCATGGCAAGGTTT
>NW_009622551.1:0-10416 GCF_000690535.1 Cariama cristata
ATATATATAATATATGTAATTATATATTATAACACAAACTTGGATCTCAAGCCTTTGATTCTCTTCCCAGTCTTCCTGTGAAGCTGCTCAACATCCCTGTGGACGACTGAACCAGGCCCGGTATTCCCAACTGGCCAGCACCCTGCACAGCAGCAAAATCCCTTCTCTGCTGTTTGCTCTCCCCTCTTTACCGATGTCAAGGACCAAAGCAACCCTTCACACTGCTCGGTCTGGCAATTCCCATGTACCGTCCCTGGATGCCGTGTTCCTACCCAGTAGGTGGGATCTGCATCCCACACTTTATCGTATTGCAAGATTTCTTTTTTTCAGTGCATTGGAGCCACTTTGCCATGCAACTGAAATCCTTCTGTAAGAGCAAGCATCTTCCTCATTATTTGCTTTTCCACCAGTCTCTGTAATCTGCAGACTTTGTTGACAACAATTGTAAATCTTGGTGTGGACCTATATTTAAAACTTCACCTTAGAAGACAGAGTAGGGATCACAATTAATGTATGATATATGGGCTCACTAATGGCATCTTTTTAAAGACAGTCATAAAACTTTAAAAAGCCCTTGTAGCTCTTTCAAAGTTGATGGCAAAAGTATAAATGGCAAATAATTTTCTTCATATTTGTATCAATGTGCTTTTGGAATAGTTTAATCTGTTATATTAAATGCTCATGACTGGAATTAAATTATTATGATTTATTGAACTGAGAGCCGACTTATCCATAACAAGGTATGGTCCCTAAGCCGTTGTACGGACAACCACAAGGGACTAGTAATGGAATGTTGAAACAGGAAAACTTCGGAGTAAGAAATTATTCTTCATGTCTAACTTCCCCAAAAGCTTCAATTGTATTTGGTCTGTTACAGATTTCTTTACTTAGTTTTCTGTTACTCTTCTGCACTAGTCTCTCCTGTTAGCAGATGAATTCTTTCTCCTTTTTTCCTCATCACATTAGTGGTCACAAGCATGTCATAACATGATTAAGTGTTTCTTGGAATAAAGTGGAGTGGAAAGTGTGACCAGAAAAGATTTGACAGTTCAGTTGAGTCTACCACCACGCAAGGCAGAAAATGTCTGAATGACTTAATGAAAAAAAAAATAAGGTTAAAACTTGTGAGACTGTGGGAACCTTTGAATTATAAATCATTAAAAATGACACACTCAAAGGCACTATAATATTGAGTTGAGGCTCAACATTTCAGGTTGCTTCTGAGAAAATTTCTAAATCCTAAAGCGAATTGGAATATTTCTTCAGTTTTTTTTTAAAGTTAAGTGGAAAGAAATTTTATTCTTTAGTTAAGTCTGGATATCTTGTGTTGTGTAGACAGCACTGACTTTGCAACATATCTTCTTTAGACTCAGGAAGTATAACTGGTTACATGCAAAGATGAAACAGGTATGGGAGTAAGGAAAAGGTTAAAATTAAACAGGAAAGTGTATTCACATTGGAAAAATTATGTCCTTTTGGATCAGTCAGAAGTCTCAGCTCTGATAGCTGGGCTGTGGCGTGTCTCATCTCCTGCTTTCAGCCTGGTATTTACTGTGCAGAGATGAAGCCGCACCCTCATCAGAGAGATGAACTGGGCATTTCCAAGGCAGGGAGTAGATGTCTCCTTGGCTATACTGTGAGGCAACTTCTGGGGGTAGCTGTGCTCAGGGTTGAAAAAAACAGTGTAAGAACTTGAGAAAGCACTAGGGAGAGCTTGGCTTACCCACGTGTCTTCTGTGGAGAGCTGCCTTTGTTCCTGAAGAGCTCTGTCCAGACTTTGACAGCTCCCTAGGGAGAAAGTTGGGATGTCTCTGACTGCAGGGTTCTCTCTGGGAAAGGGAAGATCCAAGCATAATCTGCAGATTTTTCATCCCAGGATTTTTAATTCAATTGTGCCCCTTTAAATCACAATATTCATTATGAACTGTATGAATGGTAACACTGTGAATCTGGAGCCAGAATTTTAAAATGGAATTAAAATATTTGATGGAAACTATCAGTTTTGGTGAAATAGGTACTATGTATTATCAAGGCATAATTTGCTTTGATTTTGTATGTTTGCATTCTGGAAGTATAAACAGTAAGTTGAAGCATTCTGATACTGACTTCCATCATTTCCTATAGGCCTTTTTAGTGCTCCATTGTGAAAAAGCTGAGATTTTCCACTTTTTCTGTCAAAAACTTTGAAAGGTCAGAATTTGCAAGGTGTCAAATGTGTGTATTTTGAATTTGAATTTCAATACAGAAAAATTGGAAAATATGCTTTTCCTGAAAAGAAAGAGGGAAGAGGAGGAGATACAGAGACACATATCCTGACTCTGAACCAGAGCAGCAGAAGAAAAGTGAGCTATCAGTAGAAATATGTTTTACTGTTGCCTGTAATCTGTGCGTTCCATTCACACCAATTTCTGAGCAGACTGGGGCCTATTTTCCATTTGTTGTATGTGAGTAACTCCCATTGTTGAAAATGGAAGTTATTTGTTGTATCAGAGAGGAAAATGTGGTTAGAATGTGATTATAGCTTTTTTCCCCCCTAATTTTCTGTACTGTGTGTTATTATTTTGTGGAGTGCCATCTTTTTATTTTTTCAGCAGTGTTTCTCATGTTCTGAATACGGCCAACTTGCAGTAATTTCAAGAAGAAAGGCATCCTTTGCTTCAGTGTGCTATCATTTCAGGGCTCTCTGCAGGCAAACTTGCAGATCTGGATAGTTTTTTCCCCTTCATTTTGGTCTGTTTTACTTCATTAAAGCCATGCTGATGGTCCCAATGATCTCTGCTCAGCTGCTGAGTTTCAGTGCAAACTGGAAGCTCACAGCGGTCCTTCTGGCTCTTATCATCAATTTTAGGTTCATAGGTTTTTAACATTAAAGAACTTAGCACATCACCAGGAGAAACTAGGAAGAATTTCTCAGCTGGGGGGGAATGGGTGCGGCGGGGTGACAAGCTGTCTCAGTAATGAAAGCCATGAAAAGGGAGAATCACATTTCTATTACCAGGGTAATGCTGTTAATGATTCAAATATTCCTTGGTTATGCACTGAGCAAGCTGATTTTTCTACAAACAAACAACTGTGCAGATTCAGATCTTGTGACCTTTATTGATGAGGGGAATTTTGCCCTTAAATTATTGTGAATGATGGACCTTGTCAACTTGGAGGAGCTGATTTGTGCCAAGCACTCAATGCTGTGCAGGCATGCAGCACAGAAGGTGTCCTGTTGCTTCTGTCTTTCCTTGCAGAGTCATGTTTGTGCTCTGGTTGTACAGAGAGCGGAGCTGCTACTAACAGGTGAAGTTTCAGTAGTGTCCTTGTGACCTAAAATGGTTTTATTTTTTTGTAGTGTGTTTTAAATTTTGCAGATTTAGATCTGGTTGGAAACCACATATCTCCAGTCTGAAGGATCCCAGGATGGAATTTGTCTGTCTGGCTTTACTCCACCTTGTAACATTGAGGTCTTCATCTGAGATTTCCCTCAACTATTTCTGTTTGTCATTTGTGAGAACTGCAGACTTTTATGCCTTAGTTCTAAAAGCTGACCTAAAAGAGATCAAAAGAACTCATCCTTCCCAGAAGAGGGACATTCCTATTGCAATTCCAGAGGTAGACATATTTGCATGTGAAAATATCTGGTACCTGAGACAATCTTTCTCAAAAGGGCAAACAAAATCATTTGGCATGAAACGATGTGAAGATGAAAGATTTTGGAAAGCTTTTTTTAAAATTATTTTTGTAGATGTATGGCTGTGGTTCAGAGCTCTGTTGGCTGACTCCCTGGCTGGTTCCTTCTGGAGGAAAACTGCACGGCAAATAAATCTGTCACCTGAACGGAGGTCAGTGACCTTTTTTATCCTGCAAACAAGTAGCCTGCTTCCTAAACCTCACTGTATGAGAAAGGGATGAAGCGTTTGAGCAACCAACTGTAAGCATCACTGTCTCTTGTCTCTGGGTAGCTTTCCACTCATTGTTGAAGATTGAGTGCACCCAGTCTCAGTGTTGAAACTTTCCTTTGCTACGTTCAGGCTACTGATAAGCCATTCTGAAGTACATTGGAAAATTGAGATCCTTAATGTTCCTACTCAACCAAGAGAAAGGAGAAGCTGCTGGATGCAAGATTATGAGCCTGTGCTACCGAAGGACGAGTGATGAGTCAGATTCTGTACTGCTGCGGTGCTGTAAGAGCTACTGCTGAATGCCAAGTCTTGCCAACTGTGAAATTACTATTTCTGCTTGATAATGTTTTGTTTCAAAGCAGGATTTAGAGTAAAGGCAATAACTGAACTTTAAAAACAAATCAGGCTGCTTGTCAGAACTTTTTCCTTTGGTCTTCAGCCAATAGTCACATTTTGGAAAGCTTTAGACTTGATATAATCTCAACTGTCATGCAATTTTCATTTTTTTCCCCCATTTCATTGGGTAATTTGGTTGAACTGATTGAATTTTAAAGGAATACAATCATTATTGTTTTTCCAAATGGAGATATACTCCTTTTAAAACAAGTTTGCAACTGAAGAATTTTATATGGTAAAACTGTTGTTTCCAACACACTTTTGAAAGGGAATTTGGGGTTTGATTGCAGAGTTAGACTGGTAGCCTTTGAAATAGAAATCCTCTGGTTTTTTACTAACTTGGTAGAGGAAGGAAAACTTTTCTACCTTAACAATACCTGCATAGCTGCCTCTAGGATAGTTCAGGTGTCATCTGGATTTTGAGGTCTCTTTGCTGAAAGAACAAAAGGCACATTGACTATCATGGAACTTTTATTTCTGTCAGTTAGACCTGTCTAAGATCCTGACTGAGCAAGGTACTTGGGCCTGGGTGTAGTACCCAGTTTCTGAGCAGTATCGTTGAGTATAACAAACCTGCTCATATGCCTAAGTACTTTGACTGAGATGTAGTCTAAAGGCAGCAATTAATTTTTGTCGTATTCTATGCAAATGACTTTCTGATATGTGCATTTGTCCAGTGGTTTCTGCGGGTTGGCAATCCAGTAAGGAATTGGAGGTGTCAGAATCAGTCAGTTTCTCTGCCCTTCTTTTCCAAAGGGAATAATGATTCTATCTCCACCTGTGCCTTTTGAAATAGGTAACCAGGATGCAGATCTAAGCTGAAGTGAAACCAAATTTCTAAGAATTATTTTTAAGTACTGATAGGGCAGTGTTTTCTTAATAACCAGCAGGTTATGACACACAGTTACCAAACTCCAAACTAAATAAATAATATTGATTGGAATAATCCGTCCTATACTTATATATCTATGTTTTCACTGTGTTTGCTTTGTATAGACATACTCAGTGATTCATAAACTCTAGGCTATCTGTGGATTAGCCAGGCATCAGAGTTGCCTCATGAAAAGTTTTGTCATTCCTCCTGCCACCTCCCTTTTCTGCCACGAAATACTTTTATACAGGTTATCATCCAGACCCTGAGTAAGGTGGTGTAATGTAGTTTGACCTCTGTTGTCAAGGAGTCAAACAGCCCAGCTCTAACAAATAGGACTGAAATCACCTGGTTCACTGAGATAAAGATGGCCAAAAACTCAAGCCAAATCTGACTGATGGATGGGTTACTTGAGGATTACGAAGTGACAACTTAATGAGGCTTTTTGAAGTCCATCAAGTCTTAGAGAGAAAGGACATGGGTGAAGCATTTCTGAAGTAAATTTTGTCTCAAACGTTGTTCTCATTCTCCTGCTGCAGCAAAAACGTATCATGCAGCTTCTCGAGTGGTAGGTTTGAGAAGAGATATGGGCAGGAAACTGCTTCGGAAATGGTTTTCGTGCAGGGATATGGCCTCATGCTGCCTCAACTGCGACCTTTAGACCAGAGGGTGCCGGCATCCAGAGCGCCGAGCGGGGCGGCACGGAGGGCGCTGGCTTCAGCACCACGGACAGCGGCACAACGGACCCAGCCTTCAGCACCACGGACCCGGCGTTCAGCACCACGGACAGCTGCACCACGGACCTAGCGTTCAGCACCACGGACCCGGCGTTCAGCACCACGGACAGCGCACGGACGGCGCCGCCCCCCCCCGAACGGGCGGACTCATCGCCCGGCGCAACGGGCAGGACGCGGCGTGACGTGACGTGACGTGACGTGACGTCACTGGGCACGACGTGACGACGACTGTTTATCGCTTGCCCGCCGAAAAGATGACTACTCAGACCGGTAAACTGCTGGTGCTGACTTGACTGTCTTTTTGTGCCTGGGAGGAGGTGGCTGGGATGAGCCTCGGTGGAAGCACAGAACTGGCAGGGAGTGCGGGAGAGCGGGCACTGCCTGATGGAGCCTCTGCTATGGGAAAGAGATGGGCCTGGGCTACGGCCAGACCGGAGGAGATGGAGCTGGAAGGGGTCCAGCCTGGGAGAGTGCAGCAGCAAGGCTTGGCATACCTGACCTCAGAATCTGGAATGAAACCAGTGCTACCTGACAAAGGGTCTTCTTCACCCTTCTCTGGTGCAGATCCCACTCCATGAGGATAATTCATAGTAGAAGTACACCATTACCTAAATTTCCAGAGGTCTGTGCAGTGCGGCTAATAGCTTTGACCCTGCTGATGATCACTGAGTGTCTGCCTGCAGATTTCTGCAGAGAGGGGTTTGCATTTCACTTTTTCTAAAAGTACGGGAAATCACACAGATAGCTTCTGTGGAAAGAACATTAACTTACAAAAGTTTAACAGTGAGTAGCTATCATAGGCCACAATAAGTCTGTCTTCACAAGCTTAATTTCTGCTACTGTTCTTGCACATTATCTTTCCTCAGGATGTCTGCTTGTACAATATATAGCATGGAGCTGTCATAGCAATGAGGCAGATATGTTAAGGAAGTGGTTGTCTGTAGGACTTGTCGAAGTCAGAAAAAAGTATAGCAATTGCAGCAAGGGACTGCAAGAAGAGATGAGGCACTCCTGATGTGAAACTGGTGATGTGCTGTCATGGAGAACTGGGTTTTCAGCATCTGCCAAAGAGTTCCTCCACAGTGGTTGGAAAATTGCTTAAACCAGGATTTTCACATTTGACTAGTACTTGGACAGTCTGCATTTTCTCATCCCACACTTGAAGTGATTATGGCTCCTGATTTCCAGAGGTTTTGGCACAAGCAGCACCACCTGAGCTCACTGGAACATGTCTGTAAAAAGAGGATTCTAGGAACATGTCAGGTGCTACATAACTGTAGAGATTATGAAAAATCAGCTCCCGTGAAACTCAAATAGACTTTCAGCCTACAACTTCCAATTTCCATTTTAAAAGTCCCTGTGTTTAAATCTCTAGCATTTCATCTTCCTGAAGTGTTGGGAAATATAAATTCATATTTGTGAAGTTCTTACACTCAGTAGAGACGCATGCAATATACATTCATAGACTTTATGGCTGTCAATCCTCACTGCAAGCTGAAGTGCTGTGGAATGTAGAGGCAAGAATGAAAACCCAGGCTAGAATAACTAAGAAAGCAGATAATGACATAAATGGTATTTCACCTTTTGACCACCTGTTGCAATACAGCCAAAGCCAGCAGTGACTGAATGTCATTACCGTTTGACAGCTGTGCCACGAGCTTTGTAAAATGACTGGGTAATTGTTCTCAGCCTGCTTTCTTGTGGACAGGTGTCCATATCATGATTAGCACTAATAGGCAATGTTGTTGGCAGTCACAGAGGGAAAACTAATGAAAGAATAAGTGTGGAGAGGGAATGATTTTCTCAGCCTCCAAAGCTATATGCTTCTCTATGTGCCTCCCTGTTCTGAGAACCGAACATCAGCTCCATGCCCCTCCAAACTTATTGCTTATGAGAAGTCAAATTATTTTAAGAGAAAGAAACACTGACTAGTTTAAACTGGAATTGAGGTTGACAAGGGAAGAAAGACCTGGTTTAGGAGATTTTAAACTTGTGCCTTGATCAATGTTTGTTTGGTTTAAACTTGATTACAAAGTAAATTTTGATTTCAGAAAGATAACATAAGTGGAGAAAGAGCTTTAAGAATACAACATCCCAAGGAGAACCAAGGGGTCCCTTTTCACAAAAGAATAACACCTAGTTATTCTTTTAACATCTAGTCTGTCTCTTGAGCACTGTCATCACAGTCTTCATAAGTGTGTATCTGTCTCACAGCCAAAACACTTCTGTCCACTGTCTGGATGTGACTGTATCTACTTAGCTGTTGGAGTTATACAGAACTGTTGGTATATATAAGACCACAGTTTGCTTCATGCCTGCCAGGTGAACACTCAGACACCTATAACATGATTGGGGAAGACCGTATTTAGCAGATACAATAAATTCTGTACTCATTTGAATCAGCAAATCTCTGATTCTCTCACTGTGTGACATAATATCTGAATTTTGGTGAAAGTGGGTAAGTGTGTACGGCCTCATCTGTAGGAAAGGTTCATGGTGACAAGTGCATAATGACCTATTCAGGAAGTTACATCACTCACTCTGAACAAAAATCTGGATTCTGATGCTGTCCTCTATCCTAGTTGTTATTCCTTCCCCACACACCTTAAAATTCTTACCTGTTCTCTTAAGCTTGAGTTACTAAGTCAAGACTGCTTCATACCTACCAGTTCTGCAAATCTACAAGCGATCACTTTGCCAGAAATGTTTATACTGTGGTCTTTTCCTGAGGTAGAGCCTGGTAGGTGCAAGTAGATAGCTCTTGGGTATGGAGCCAAACATACCGTAAGCTTGTCCAAGTTTGTACAAATGGGGGAAAGAAAGCCTACTAGTGATCAGGTGGCGCAGCTGGCACTGAGGGATGGTGCAGTAATGTATGGCTCTTAGCTCTCAGAGCAGGCCAAAGTGAAACGTGTCTTAGAAAGACATGGGAAAAGTAAAAAGAAAAAAAAAAGAGGATCATGTGAGAGGAAAAAGAGACCATTGCTAGGAAGTGAAGGTGGGTGGCTGAAGGAGAGCTGAGCAGGTGTAGGAGAGTATGATACTGTTGGGTTACCATGTAGGAAAAAGGGAGGGGACATGCATTGATTCTTGCATATCATTGTGTTCTCCTCAATGACTTACCAGCATGGAGCCAACCACATCTTGTATAATGGATGTACTTTCTGTGGGATCAATACAGACTCATCACACAGCTGGTGGTATTGAACATCTTTTCTGTCTCAGCCTGCAGCATTTTTCCTCTCTCTTGTTGCTTATCCCACCTTATGTGTTCTGATGGCATGGCATTAATAGGTTTCGTTGGGTAGTGTTAAAAAAAGCTTGTCTCCACACACACACAGGACTACAGAGGAGCAATGGCAATGGGGAAACTGAATGCTACCCTTCTCTAGCCCCTCCTGGGCTGTCTTGGGAGGGCAACCAGCCCCATGGTCTGAGGGTGACACCATCACAATGACTCAGTGGAAAGGGTCTCTGGAGTGCCTTTTGGACAGCAGGGATAGCTTATAGGGGTAAGAAACTTCTTATGGAAAGCTAGGAAGAGGATTTTGGGACTGCACAAGATTTTTACGGGATGTTTTGGGGAGGAACCAAAGGTGGGGAAAGGGATGGATCTAGGTGATTTGGGGAGGAAAAAATTCGGGAAATTAGAGGAGTAAGGGGCTGGTTCCATGTAAAAAGTCTGCTGGTCAGTATGCTGTCGGGCCATGCCTGCCTCCTGGTCTGGGCAGTCTGTCCTGTTTTCTCACCAAACTCCACTTCTAACAGTTTTCCTGGGTGAAGGACTCTTTATTCTGCTTGCATGTGTGCGCGTATAGGTCTGCTCCGGCAACTGGAGTAGGAGCACAGGCCATGAGGTGCCAGCACATGGGGCATGTGAGCGTGTACCTGTCAGTGTGTGACCGCTAGCGAGTCTCAAGCCAGTCTAGCTAGTGAGATGGATAAGTGGCCAGGTACTGAAGCAGCCATAAGTCTGGGCCAGATACTAGAGAAACCAGAGGGGCTGAGAGTTTACTACTGGAGGGACCAGAGGCTCCAAGACAAATACTAGGGACAGACATGGTCTCAGCATGGTCTGAGAGACCGGTCGGGGTGTGTGCGTGGGCAGCTACTGAGGGGGGCTGAGGCTTTGTCTGCCTGTGACCCTGTACGGGCCTGTCTGTGAAGTGAGGGCTCTGCACCAGCAGCCAGAGCGGGGTCTGCACATCGCATGTCGGCAGCTGGAGAGAGCCGTGAGCCAACAGCCAGGGCCGGGATAGACTCGGGCTGTAAGACCAGCTACTGAGGGGATCCATATTGTATACATATGGATGTATTTCCCATTAATGAACCTTCATCGTGGTCACCAGGCATCAGTGGTGTTTGAGTCTGCATGAGTGCTGAGGATTTCTGTCTATATGTCTCTCTGTGGCTTGCTTGGTGAATACATACCTATGTGCTGTATACGTGGGTGTGTGCACGTACCTACTGGGAATACATGGTTGTGCTACTTGCTGGCTGGCTCTGGGGGCATGGGGCTGCA